>NW_026990468.1:0-25197 GCF_963921805.1 Phalacrocorax carbo | reverse complement strand
GTCCCGGGGTGTCCCGGGGGTGTCCCAGGGGTGTCCCGGGGGTGTCCCGGGGCGTGTCCCAGGGGTGTCCCGGGGTGTCCCAGGGGTGTCCCAGGGGTGTCCCCAGGGTGTCCCGGGGTGTCCCGGGGGTGTCCCAGGGGGTGTCCCGGGGGTGTCCCAGGGTGTCCCGGGGTGTCCCGGGGGTGTCCCGGGGGTGTCCCAGGGTGTCCAGGGTGTCCCGGGGGTGTCCCAGGGGGTGTCCCGGGGTGTCCGGGGGTGTCCCAGGGGTGTCCCAGGGTGTCCAGGGGTGTCCCAGGGGTGTCCCGGGGGTGTCCCGGGGTGTCCCAGGGGTGTCCCAGGGGTGTCCCAGGGGTGTCCCGGGGTGTCCCAGGGGTGTCCCAGGGGGTGTCCCAGGGGTGTCCCAGGGGTGTCCCGGGGGTGTCCCAGGGGTGTCCCAGGGGTGTCCCAGGGGTGTCCCAGGGGTGTCCCGGGGTGTCCCGGGGGTGTCCCAGGGGTGTCCCGGGGTGTCCCGGGGGTGTCCCAGGGTGTCCCAGGGGTGTCCCAGGGGGTGTCCCAGGGTGTCCCAGGGGTGTCCCAGGGGTGTCCCGGGTGTCCCAGGGGTGTCCCAGGGGTGTCCCGGGTGTCCCGGGGTGTCCCAGGGGTGTCCCAGGGTGTCCCGGGGTGTCCCAGGGGAGTCCCGGGGTGTCCCAGGGTGTCCCAGGGTGTCCCAGGGTGTCCCGGGGGTGTCCCAGGGTGTCCCGGGGTGTCCCGGGGGTGTCCCAGGGGTGTCCCAGGGTGTCCGGGGGTGTCCCAGGGGTGTCCCGGGGTGTCCCGGGGTGTCCCAGGGGTGTCCCGGGTGTCCCGGGGTGTCCCGGGGGTGTCCCAGGGGTGTCCCAGGGTGTCCCAGGGGTGTCCCAGGGTGTCCCGGGGTGTCCCAGGGGTGTCCCAGGGGTGTCCCAGGGTGTCCCAGGGGTGTCCCAGGGGTGTCCCAGGGGTGTCCCAGGGTGTCCCGGGGGTGTCCCAGGGGTGTCCCAGGGGTGTCCAGGGTGTCCCGGGGTGTCCCAGGGGTGTCCCGGGTGTCCCGGGGTGTCCCGGGGGTGTCCCAGGGGTGTCCCAGGGTGTCCCAGGGGTGTCCCAGGGGTGTCCCAGGGGTGTCCCGGGGGTGTCCCAGGGGTGTCCCAGGGGTGTCCCAGGGTGTCCCAGGGGTGTCCCGGGGGTGTCCCAGGGTGTCCCAGGGGTGTCCCAGGGGTGTCCCGGGGGGTCCCGGGGGTGTCCCGGGGGGTCCCGGGGTGTCACAGGGGTGTCCCAGGGGTGTCCCAGGGGTGTCCCGGGGGGTCCCGGGGGTGTCCCAGGGGTGTCCCAGGGGTGTCCCGGGGGGTCCCGGGGTGTCCCAGGGGTGTCCCAGGGGTGTCCCGGGGGTGTCCCAGGTGTCCCAGGGTGTCCCAGGGGTGTCCCGGGGGGCCGCACTCACGGGAGGTGTCCTGGGGGAGGGGTCCCAGCTCCACCTGGAGGCCGCAGTTGCCGGCGAAGGCCATCTCCAGCAGGCAGCCCAGCAGCCCCCCGTCGCTCACGTCATGGCCCCGCGCTCAGCGCCCGCTCTGCACCCACAGCACCCCATGGCACCCCATGGCACCCCATGGCACCCCATGGCACCCCACGGCATCCCATGGCACCCCATGGCACCCCACGGCACCCCATGGCACCCCACGGCACCCAGCAGGCAGCCCAGCAGCCCCCCGTCGCTCACGTCGTGGCCCGCGCTCAGCGCCCCGCTCTGCACCCACAGCACCCCATGGCACCCCACGGCACCCCATGGCACCCCACGGCACCCCATGGCACCCCATGGCACCCCACGGCACCCCATGGCACCCCACGGCACCCCATGGCACCCCACGGCACCCAGCAGGCAGCCCAGCAGCCCCCCGTCGCTCACGTCGTGGCCCGCGCTCAGCGCTCCGCTCTGCACCCACAGCACCCCATGGCACCCCATGGCACCCCATGGCACCCCACGGCACCCAGCAGGCAGCCCAGCAGCCCCCCGTCGCTCACGTCGTGGCCCGCGCTCAGCGCCCGCTCTGCACCCACAGCACCCCATGGCACCCCACGGCACCCCACGGCACCCCATGGCACCCCATGGCACCCCATGGCACCCCACGGCACCCCACGGCGCCCCACGGCACCCCACGGCACCCAGCAGGCAGCCCAGCAGCCCCCCGTCGCTCACGTCGTGGCCCGCGCTCAGCGCCCGCTCTGCACCCACAGCACCCCATGGCACCCCACGGCACCCCATGGCACCCCATGGCACCCCATGGCACCCCATGGCACCCCACGGCACCCAGCAGGCAGCCAGCAGCCCCCCGTCGCTCACGTCGTGGCCCGCGCTCAGCGCCCGCTCTGCACCCACAGCACCCCATGGCACCCCACGGCGCCCCATGGCACCCCATGGCACCCCACGGCACCCAGCAGGCAGCCCAGCAGCCCCCCGTCGCTCACAGTCGTGGCCCGCGCTCAGCGCCCGCTCTGCACCCACAGCACCCCATGGCACCCCACGGCACCCCACGCACCCCATGGCACCCCATGGCACCCCATGGCACCCCACGGCACCCAGCAGGCAGCCCAGCAGCCCCCCGTCGCGCACGTCGTGGCCCGCGCACCCCATGGCACCCCACGGCACCCCATGGCACCCCATGGCACCCAGCAGGCACCCCATGGCACCCCACGGCACCCCATGGCACCCCACGGCACCCAGCAGGCAGCCCAGCAGCCCCCCGTCGCTCACGTCGTGGCCCGCGCTCAGCACCCGCTCTGCACCCACAGCACCCCATGGCACCCCACGGCACCCCATGGCGCCCCATGGCACCCCATGGCACCCCATGGCACCCCATGGCACCCCACGGCACCCCACGGCACCCCATGGCACCCCACGGCGCACCCAGCAGGCAGCCCAGCAGCCCCCCGTCGCTCACGTCGTGGCCCGCGCTCAGCGCCCGCTCTGCACCCACAGCACCCCATGGCACCCCACGGCACCCCATGGCACCCCACGGCACCCCCATGGCACCCCATGGCACCCCACGGCACCCCATGGCACCCCACGGCACCCCATGGCACCCCACGGCACCCAGCAGGCAGCCCAGCAGCCCCCCCGTCGCTCACGTCGTGGCCCGCGCTCAGCGCCCGCTCTGCACCCACAGCACCCCATGGCACCCCATGGCACCCCATGGCACCCCACGGCACCCAGCAGGCAGCCCAGCAGCCCCCCGTCGCTCACGTCGTGGCCCCCGCGCTCAGCGCCCGCTCTGCACCCACAGCAACCCCATGGCACCCCACGGCACCCCACGGCACCCCATGGCACCCCATGGCACCCCATGGCACCCCACGGCACCCCACGGCGCCCCACGGCACCCCACGGCACCCAGCAGGCAGCCCAGCAGCCCCCCGTCGCTCACGTCGTGGCCCGCGCTCAGGCGCCCGCTCTGCACCCACAGCACCCCCATGGCACCCCACGGCACCCCATGGCACCCCATGGCACCCCATGGCACCCCATGGCACCCCACGGCACCCCAGCAGGCAGCCCAGCAGCCCCCCGTCGCTCACGTCGTGGCCCGCGCTCAGCGCCCGCATCTGCACCCACAGCACCCCATGGCACCCCCACGGCGCCCCATGGCACCCCCATGGCACCCCACGGCACCCAGCAGGCAGCCCAGCAGCCCCCCGTCGCTCACGTCGTGGCCCGCGCTCAGCGCCCGCTCTGCACCCACAGCACCCCATGGCACCCCACGGCACCCCACGGCACCCCATGGCACCCCATGGCACCCCATGGCACCCCACGGCACCCCAGCAGGCAGCCCAGCAGCCCCCCGTCGCGCACGTCGTGGCCCGCGCTCAGCGCCCGCTCTGCACCCACAGCACCCCATGGCACCCCACGGCACCCCCATGGCACCCATGGCACCCAGCAGGCACCCCATGGCACCCCCCACGGCACCCCATGGCACCCCACGGCACCCAGCAGGCAGCCCAGCAGCCCCCCGTCGCTCACGTCGTGGCCCGCGCTCAGCACCCGCTCTGCACCCACAGCACCCCATGGCACCCCACGGCACCCCATGGCGCCCCATGGCACCCCATGGCACCCCATGGCACCCCATGGCACCCCACGGCACCCCACGGCACCCCATGGCACCCCACGGCACCCAGCAGGCAGCCCAGCAGCCCCCCGTACGCGCACGTCGTGGCCCGCGCTCAGCGCCCGCTCTGCACCCACAGCACCCCATGGCACCCCACGGCACCCCATGGCACCCCATGGCACCCCATGGCACCCCACGGCACCCCATGGCACCCCACGGCACCCCAGCAGGCAGCCCAGCAGCCCCCCGTCGCTCACGTCGTGGCCCGCGCTCAGCGCACCGCTCTGCACCCACAGCACCCCATGGCACCCCCACGGCACCCCACGGCACCCCATGGCACCCCACGGCACCCCACGGCACCCCATGGCACCCCACGGCACCCCAGCAGGCAGCCCAGCAGCCCCCCGTCGCCTCACGTCGTGGCCCGCGCTCGCACACCCGCTCTGCACACCACAGCACCCCATGGCACCCCCATGGCACCCCATGGCACCCCATGGCACCCCACGGCACCCCATGGCACCCCACGGCACCCAGCAGGCAGCCCAGCAGCCCCCCGTCGCTCACCGTCGTGGCCCTGCGCTCAGCGCCCCGCTCTGCACCCACAGCACCCCATGGCACCCCACGGCACCCCATGGCGCCCCATGGCACCCCATGGCACCCCATGGCACCCCATGGCACCCCCACGGCACCCCACGGCACCCCATGGCACCCCCACGGCACCCAGCAGGCAGCCCAGCAGCCACCCCCGTCGCTCACGTCGTGGCCCGCGCTCAGCGCCCGCTCTGCACCCACAGCACCCCCATGGCACCCCACGGCACCCCATGGCACCCCATGGCACCCCATGGCACCCCACAGCACCCCATGGCACCCCACGGCACCCAGCAGGCAGCCCAGCAGCCCCCCCGTCGCTCACGTCGTGGCCCGCGCTCAGCGCCCGCTCTGCACCCACAGCACCCCATGGCACCCCACGGCACCCCCACGGCACCCCATGGCACCCACGGCACCCCACGGCACCCCATGGCACCCCACGGCACCCAGCAGGCAGCCCAGCAGCCCCCCCGTCGCTCACGTCGTGGCCCGCGCTCAGCGCCCGCTCTGCACCCACAGCACCCCATGGCACCCCACGGCACCCCACGGCACCCCATGGCACCCCACGGCACCCCACGGCACCCCATGGCACCCCACGGCACCCAGCAGGCAGCCCAGCAGCCCCCCGTCGCTCACGTCGTGGCCCGCGCTCAGCGCCCGCTCTGCACCCACAGCACCCCATGGCACCCCACGGCACCCCATGGCACCCCATGGCACCCCACGGCACCCAGCAGGCAGCCCAGCAGCCCCCCGTCGCTCACGTCGTGGCCCGCGCTCAGCACACCGCTCTGCACCCACAGCACCCCATGGGCACCCCATGGCACCCCATGGCACCCCATGGCACCCCACGGCACCCCATGGCACCCCACGGCACCCAGCAGGCAGCCCAGCAGCCCCCCCGTCGCTCACGTCGTGGCCCGCGCTCAGCGCCCGCTCTGCACCCACAGCACCCCATGGCACCCCACGGCACCCATGGCGCCCCATGGCACCCATGGCACCCCATGGCACCCCATGGCACCCCACGGCACCCCCATGGCACCCCATGGCACCCCACGGCACCCCACGGCACCCAGCAGGCAGCCCAGCAGCCCCCCGTCGCTCACGTCGTGGCCCGCGCTCAGCGCCCGCTCTGCACCCACAGCACCCCATGGCACCCCCACGGCACCCCACGGCACCCAGCAGGCAGCCCAGCTGCCCCCCGTCGCTCACGTCGTGGCCCCGCGCTCAGCGCACCCGCTCTGCACCCACAGCACCCCATGGCACCCCACGGCGCCCGACGGCACCCCATGGCACCCCACGGCACCCCACAGCACCCAGCAGGCAGCCCAGCAGCCCCCCGTCGCTCACGTCGTGGCCCCGCGCTCAGCGCCCGCTCTGCACCCACAGCACCCCATGGCACCCCACGGCGCCCCACGGCACCCCATGGCACCCCACGGCACCCCACGGCACCCCACGGCGCCCCACGGCACCCAGTGTGACCCCATGGCACCCCATGGCACCCAGTGTGACCCCACGGCGCCCCACGGCACCCAGTGTGACCCCATGGCACCCCACGGCACCCCACGGCACCACCATGGCACCCAGCGTCACCCCACGGCACCCTGCGGCACCCCACGGCACCCCACGGCACCCAGCGTCACCCCAACGGCACCCAGTGTGACCCCATGGCACCCCACGGCACCCCATGGCACCCCACGGCACCCCCGCGGCACCCCACGGCACCCAGCGTCACCCCACGGCACCCCCGCGGCCACCCCACGGCACCCCACGGCACCCAGCGTCACCCCATGGCACCCCACAGCACCCCACGGCACCCAGCGTCACCCCACAGCACCCCGCGGCACCCAGCAGCACCCAGCGGCACCCAGCGGCACCCCGCGGCACCCAGCGGCACCCCATGGCACCCCACGGCACCCAGTGTGACCCCACGGCACCCAGCGTCACCCCACAGCACCCCACAGCACCCAGTGTCACCCCACAGCACCCCGCGGCACCCCACAGCACCCAGTGTCACCCCACGGCACCCCACGGCACCCAGCGTGTCACCCCACGGCACCCCACGGCACCCAGCGTCACCCCATGGCACCCAGTGTCACCCCACGGCACCCCATGGCACCCCGCGGCACCCCATGGCACCCCCTGTCACCCCACGGCACCCCGACCCCCACCCCCCCCCCACCCCAAACCTCCCGCCGCGCCCCGATCCCCCCCCGCGCCCCAAACCCCTCCACACCCTAAACCCACCCCCCACCCCCAAAACCCCCAGACACCCCAAATCCTCCCCCACCCCAAACCCCCCCAGTCCCCCCCCCCGCCCCCCCACACCCCCCTTGGGGGGTGCCCCCCCCCAGCACCCACCTTCGATGAGGCGCTGGGTGACGCGGAAGGCGGCGTCCAAGATCTCGGGGTGCTCCAGGTCGGGGCAGGCGTCCCCCAGCTGCGAGAAGACCTGGGCCAGGGCGCTGCCCCCCAGGCGGTGCCGCCCCGGGCTCAGCTGCACCCACAGCAGGGCTCCTGCGGCACCCCGAAATCCATGGGGGGGCGGCACCCCAAAGGCGCCCCAACACCCCCCGGGCTTCAGCCCACCGCCCAGGGCACCCCGAAACCCCTATGGGGCGGTGCTGGCTCCCCCAGGGCACCCCGAAAACCCCTATGGGGCGGTGCTGGCTCCCCCGGGGCACCCCAAACCCCTATGGGGCGGTGCTGGCTCCCTCAGGGCACCCCAAACCCCTATGGGGCGGTGCTGGGCCGCCCCCCCAGGGCACCCCAAAAACCCCCATGGGGCGGTGCTGGCTCCCCCAGGGCACCCCCAAATCCCTATGGGGCGGTGCTGGCTCCCCCAGGGCACCCCCAACCCCTATGGGGCGGTGCTGGCTCCCCCGGGGCACCCCAAAAACCCCTATGGGGCGGTGCTGGCTCCCTCGGGGCACCCCAAAAACCCCCATGGGGCGGTGCTGGCTCCCCCGGGGCACCCCAAACCCCTATGGGGCGGTGCTGGCTCCCCCGGGGCACCCCAAAACCCCTATGGGGCGGTGCTGGCTCCCCCGGGGCACCCCAAACCCCTATGGGGCGGTGCTGGCTCCCTCAGGGCACCCCCAAACCCCTATGGGGCGGTGCTGGCTCCCCCGGGGCACCCCAAACCCCTATGGGGCGGTGCTGGCTCCCTCAGGGCACCCCAAACCCCTATGGGGCGGTGCTGGCTCCCCCGGGGCACCCCAAACCCCTATGGGGTGGTGCTGGCCCCCCCGGGGCACCCCAAACCCCCTATGGGGCGGTGCTGGCTCCCTCAGGGCACCCCAAACCCCTATGGGGTGGTGCTGGCTCCCTCGGGGCACCCCAAAAACCCCTATGGGGCGGTGCTGGCTCCCCCAGGGCACCCCGAAAACCCCTATGGGGCGGTGCTGGCTCCCCCAGGGCACCCCAAAACCCCCTATGGGGCGGTGCTGGCTCCCCCAGGGCACCCCAAAACCCCTGTGGGGCGGTGCTGGCCTCCCTCAGGGCACCCTAAACCCCTATGGGGCGGTGCTGGCTCCCCCGGGGCACCCCAAACCCCTATGGGGCGGTGCTGGCCCCCTCAGGGCACCCCAAACCCCCTATGGGGCGGTGCTGGCCCCCTCGGGGCACCCCAAAACCCCTATGGGGCGGTGCTGGCTCCCCCGGGGCACCCCAAAACCCCTATGGGGCGGTGCTGGCCCCCCTCAGGGCACCCCAAACCCCTATGGGGCGGTGCTGGCCCCCTCGGGGCACCCCAAAACCCCTATGGGGCGGTGCTGGCCCCCCGGGGCACCCCAAACCCCCTATGGGGCGGTGCTGGCTCCCTCAGGGCACCCCCAAACCCCTATGGGGCGGTGCTGGCTCCCTCAGGGCACCCTAAACCCCTATGGGGCGGTGCTGGCTCCCTCAGGGCACCCCAAACCCCTATGGGGCGTTGCTGGCCCCCCCAGGGCACCCCAAACCCCTATGGGGCGGTGCTGGCTCCCCCAGGGCACCCCGAAAACCCCTATGGGGCGGTGCTGGCTCCCCCAGGGCACCCCAAACCCCTATGGGGCGGTGCTGGCTCCCTCAGGGCACCCCAAAACCCCTATGGGGCGGTGCTGGCTCCCTCGGGGCACCCCAAACCCCCATGGGGCGGTGCTGGCTCCCCCAGGGCACCCCAAACCCCTATGGGGCGGTGCTGGCTCCCCCGGGGCACCCCAAAACCCCTATGGGGCGGTGCTGGCTCCCTCAGGGCACCCCGAAACCCCTATGGGGCGGTGCCTGGCTCCCTCAGGGCACCCCAAACCCCCATGGGGCGGTGCTGGCTCCCTCAGGGCACCCCAAACCCCTATGGGGCGGTGCTGGCTCCCCCGGGGCACCCCGAAACCCCTATGGGGCGGTGCTGGCCCCCTCAGGGCACCCCCAAAACCCCTATGGGGCGGTGCTGGCTCCCCCGGGGCACCCCAAAACCCCTATGGGGCGGTGCTGGCTCCCTCAGGGCACCCCAAAACCCCTATGGGGCGGTGCTGGCTCCCCCGGGGCACCCCAAAACCCCTATGGGGCGGTGCTGGCCCCCTCAGGGCACCCCAAAACCCCTATGGGGCGGTGCTGGCTCCCCCGGGGCACCCCAAAACCCCTATGGGGCGGTGCTGGCCCCCTCAGGGCACCCCAAAACCCCTATGGGGCGGTGCTGGCCCCCTCAGGGCACCCCAAAACCCCTATGGGGCGGTGCTGGCTCCCTCAGGGCACCCCAAAAACCCCTATGGGGGCGGTGCTGGCCCCCCCGGGGCACCCCAAACCCCTATGGGGCGGTGCTGGCTCCCTCAGGGCACCCCAAACCCCTATGGGGCGGTGCTGGCTCCCCCGGGGCACCCCAAACCCCCTATGGGGCGGTGCTGGCTCCCTCAGGGCACCCCAAAACCCCTATGGGGCGGTGCTGGCTCCCTCAGGGCACCCCAAAACCCCTATGGGGCGGTGCTGGCTCCCTCAGGGCACCCCAAAACCCCTATGGGGCGGTGCTGGCTCCCTCAGGGCGCCCCAAAACCCCTATGGGGCGGTGCTGGCCCCCTCGGGGCACCCCAAAAACCCCTATGGGGCGGTGCTGGCCCCCTCGGGGCACCCCAAAAACCCCTATGGGGCGGTGCTGGCTCCCTCGGGGCACCCTAAACCCCTATGGGGCGGTGCTGGCTCCCCCAGGGCACCCCAAACCCCTATGGGGCGGTGCTGGCTCCCCCGGGGCACCCCAAACCCCTATGGGGCGGTGCTGGCCCCCTCAGGGCACCCCAAACCCCTATGGGGCGGTGCTGGCTCCCCCGGGGCACCCCAAACCCCTATGGGGCGGTGCTGGCCCCCTCAGGGCACCCCAAAACCCCTATGGGGCGGTGCTGGCTCCCTCAGGGCACCCCAAACCCCTATGGGGCGGTGCTGGCTCCCTCAGGGCACCCCAAAACCCCCTATGGGGCGGTGCTGGCTCCCCCAGGGCACCCCAAACCCCTATGGGGCGGTGCTGGCCCCCCCGGGGCACCCCAAACCCCTATGGGGCGGTGCTGGCTCCCCCAGGGCACCCCAAACCCCTATGGGGCGGTGCTGGCCCCCTCAGGGCACCCCAAACCCCTATGGGGTGGTGCTGGCTCCCTCAGGGCACCCCGAAACCCCTATGGGGCGGTGCTGGCTCCCCCAGGGCACCCCCAAACCCCTATGGGGCGGTGCTGGCTCCCCCAGGGCACCCCAAAACCCCCATGGGGCGGTGCTGGCTCCCTCAGGGCACCCCCAACCCCTATGGGGCGGTGCTGGCTCCCTCAGGGCGCCCCAAAACCCCTATGGGGCGGTGCTGGCTCCCCCGGGGCACCCCAAACCCCCATGGGGCGGTGCTGGCTCCCTCAGGGCACCCTAAACCCCTATGGGGCGGTGCTGGCTCCCCCGGGGCACCCCAAAACCCCTATGGGGCGGTGCTGGCTCCCCCGGGGCACCCCAAACCCCCATGGGGCGGTGCTGGCTCCCCCGGGGCACCCCAAACCCCCATGGGGCGGTGCTGGCTCCCTCAGGGCACCCCCAACCCCTATGGGGCGGTGCTGGCCCCCCCGGGGCACCCCAAACCCCTATGGGGCGGTGCTGGCTCCCTCAGGGCACCCCCAACCCCTATGGGGCGGTGCTGGCCCCCCCGGGGCACCCCAAACCCCCCGGGGTCACTGACCTTTGCCCCCCGGACACTTGAGGTCAGGGGTGACGGTGGCCGTGATGTCGGGGCAGACGGCGTAGGCCGAGACCACCAGGGTGCCTGGGTGGGGGTCAAGGGGGGTCACGGGGGGGTCACCAGGGGGCAGGGGGTCATGGGGGGCTTGGGGTGTCACCGTGGGGCGCCCGTGACGGCACCATGGTGGTGGCACCCTTGATGTCACCATGGTGGTGGCACCCATGGCATCACCATAGTGGCACCCATGACGTCACCATGGTGGCACCCGTGACATCACCATGGTGGTGGCACCCATGGCATCATCATAATGGCACCCATGATGTCACCATGGTGGCACCCATGACATCACCATGGTGGCACCCATGACGTCACCATAATGGCACCCATGACGTCACCATGGTGGCACCCATGATGTCACCATGGTGGTGGCACCCATGACATCACCATAGTGTCACCCATGATGTCACCATGGTGGCACCCATGACACCACCATGGTGGCACCCATGACACCACCATGGTGGCACCCATGATGTCACCATGGTGGCACCCATGACACCACCATGGTGGCACCCATGATGTCACCATGGTGGCACCCATGACGTCACCATAGTGTCACCCATGACACCACCATGGTGTCACCCATGACGTCACCATAGTGTCACCCATGACACCACCATAGTGGCACCCATGACATCACCATAGTGTCACCCATGACGTCACCATGGTGTCACTGGTGACCCGTGGTGGCACCACGTCCCGTCCTCCCAGCGGTGACACCCGTGGGTCCCTCCGACCCCGCTGCACCCCTGCCCCGCCCCCCCGTGCCCCGCCCCCCGCCCCGCCTTGTGCCCCGCCCCGCCCGTGCCCCTGCCCCGCCTTGTGCCCCGCCCCACCCCGCCCTGTGCCCCGCCCCCCATGCCCCCACCCTGCCCCGTGCCCTGCCCCCCCATTCCCCCGTGCCCCGCCCCGTGCCCCGCCCGCCCCGTGCCCCGCCCACCCCGTGCCCCGCCCCGCCCCGCCCCGCCCCGCCCCTCACCGGGCGCCAGGACGGTGTCGGTGCCGACGCGCGCGGCCATGCTGAGCGAGTCCTTGCCGCCGTCCACGGCCACGCCCAGGCGGTGCAGGAGCCCCACCAGCCCCTCGCAGGCCGCCAGCAGCGCCCCGCCCTCCGGCCCCGCCTTCCCCCCCCACATCCAGTTCCCCGAGCACTTCACGTCCTGCCGGCCCGGCCACGGGGACACACGGACACGGGACACACGGACACGGGGACACACGGGGACACACGGGGACACACGGGGACACACGGACACGGGGACACACGGGGACACACGGGGACACACGGACACGGGGACACACGGGGACACACGGGGACACACGGGGACACACGGACACGGGACACACGGACACGGGGACACACGGGGACACACGGGGACACACGGACACGGGACACACGGACACGGGGACACACGGACACGGGGACACACGGACACGGGACACACGGACACGGGACACACGGACACGGGGACACGGGGACACACGGACACGGGACACACGGACACGGGGACACACGGGGACACACGGACACGGGGACACACGGACACGGGACACACGGACACGGGGACACACGGACATGGGGACACACGGACACGGGGACACGGGGACACACGGGGACACACGGACACGGGGACACACGGGGACACACGGACACGGGACACACGGACACGGGGACACGGGACACGGGGACACGGGGACACACGGACACGGGGACACACGGACACGGGGACACACGGGGACACACGGCCACGGGGACACACGGACACGGGGACACACGGACACGGGGACACGGGGACACGGGGACACACGGACACGGGGACACACGGACACGGGGACACACGGGGACACACGGACACGGGGACACACGGACACGGGGACACACGGACACGGGACACACGGGGACACACGGGGACACACGGGGACACACGGACACGGGACACACGGGGACACACGGGGACACACGGAGACACACGGGGACACACGGGGACACACGGGGACACACGGGGACACACGGACACGGGACACACGGGGACACACGGGGACACACGGGGACACACGGGGACACACGGAGACACACGGGACACGGGGACACACGGGGACACACGGGGACACACGGGGACACGGGGACACACGGGGACACACGGGGACACACGGGGACACGGGGACACGGGGACACACGGGGACACACGGGGACACACGGACACGGGGACACACGGACACGGGGACACACGGGGACACACGGACACGGGGACACACAGACACGGGGACACACGGGGACACACGGACACGGGACACACGGGGACACACGGGGACACACGGGGACACACGGGGACACACGGGGACACACGGACACGGGGACACACGGACACGGGGACACACGGACACGGGACACACGGGGACACACGGGGACACACGGACACGGGGACACACGGACACGGGGACACACGGACACGGGACACACGGGGACACACGGGGACACACGGACACGGGGACACACGGACACGGGGACACACGGGGACACACGGACACGGGACACACGGGGACACACGGACATGGGGACACACGGACACGGGGACACACAGACACGGGGACAGACACGGGGACACACGGGGACACACGGGGACACACGGGGACACACGGACACGGGGACACACGGACACGGGGACACACGGACACGGGGACACACGGGGACACACGGACACGGGACACACGGGGACACACGGACATGGGGACACACGGACACGGGGACACACAGACACGGGGACAGACACGGGGACACACGGGGACACACGGGGACACACGGGGACACACGGGGACACACGGACACGGGGACACACGGGGACACACGGGGACACACGGGGACACACGGAGACACACGGGGACACGGGGACACACGGACACGGGGACACACGGACACGGGACACACGGGGACACACGGGGACACACGGGGACACACGGAGACACACGGGGACACGGGGACACACGGACACGGGGACACACGGACACGGGGACACACGGACACGGGGACACACGGGGACACACGGGGACACACGGAGACACACGGGGACACGGGGACACACGGGGACACACGGGGACACACGGGGACACACGGGGACACACGGACACGGGGACACACGGACACGGGGACACACGGGGACACACGGACACGGGGACACACAGACACGGGGACACACGGGGACACACGGACACGGGACACACGGGGACACACGGGGACACACGGGGACACACGGGGACACACGGACACGGGGACACACGGACACGGGGACACACGGACACGGGACACACGGGGACACACGGGGACACACGGACACGGGGACACACGGACACGGGGACACACGGGGACACACGGACACGGGACACACGGGGACACACGGACATGGGGACACACGGGGACACACGGACACGGGACACACGGGGACACACGGACATGGGGACACACGGACACGGGGACACACGGGGACACACGGACACGGGGACACACGGACACGGGGACACACGGGGACACACGGACACGGGACACACGGGGACACACGGACATGGGGACACACGGACACGGGGACACACAGACACGGGGACAGACACGGGGACACACGGGGACACACGGGGACACACGGGGACACACGGGGACACACGGACACGGGGACACACGGACACACGGGGACACACGGACACGGGGACAGACACAGGGACACACGGGGACACACGGACACACAGAAGGACACGGGGGGGGGCACAGGTCAGAGCCGCCGCATGTCCCAGCCCCTCCTGCCCCCCCCGGCCCCCCCGCGCTGTCCCCGGGGAGCCCCCAGCCCCCCCACCTCCCGCCCCACACGTCCCCCCACAGCCGCGTCAGCCCCCCACGGCCACCCCACGGCCACCCCACGGCCACCCCACAGCCCCGCCGCAGTGCCAGCCCCCCCCAGCCCCGTGTCACCCGCCCCATGGCCACCCCACGGCCACCCCATGGCCCTGCCGCAGTGCCAGCCCCCCAGCCCCGTGTCACCCACCCCATGGCCACCCCACGGCCCCGCCGCAGTGCCAGCCCCCCAGCCCCGTGTCACCCACCCCACGGCCACCCCACGGCCGCCCCACGGCCCCGCCGCAGTGCCAGCCCCCCAGCCCCGTGTCACCCACCCCATGGCCACCCCACGGCCCCGCCGCAGTGCCAGCCCCCCAGCCCCGTGTCACCCACCCCATGGCCACCCCACGGCCCCGCCGCAGTGCCAGCCCCCCCAGCCCCGTGTCACCCACCCCACGGCCACCCCACGGCCCCGCCGCAGTGCCAGCCCCCCAGCCCCGTGTCACCCACCCCACGGCCACCCCACGGCCGCCCCACGGCCCCGCCGCAGTGCCAGCCCCCCCAGCCCCGTGTCACCCACCCCACGGCCACCCCACGGCCCCGCTGCAGTGCCAGCCCCCCCAGCCCCGTGTCACCCGCCCCACGGCCACCCCACGGCCCCGCCGCAGTGCCAGCCCCCCCAGCCCCGTGTCACCCGCCCCACGGCCCCGCCGCAGTGCCAGCCCCCCCAGCCCCGTGTCACCCGCCCCACGGCCCCGCCGCGGTGCCAGCCCCCACAGCCCCATGTCACCCACCCCACAGCCACCCCACAGCCACCCCAGAGCCACCCCACGGCCCCGCCGCAGTGCCAGCCCCCCATCCCCGTGTCACCCGCCCCACGGCCGCCCCACGGCGCCGCGGCGGGGGGCCGGTACTCACGCGGAGGTCGGTGACGCGCGCGAAGACGAGGTTGGTGAGCGCCTCGGCCAGGGCCAGGCGGGCGCCGGCGGCCGGATCCAGCAGCCCCTTGAGCGGCTGCTCCCCCAGCGCCGTGGCCGCCCCCACCGTGTCGAAGTGGGACAGGGCCACCACGGCCACGTCGGCCAGCGGCGTGTGCAGCGGCCCCACGCACTGCTGCTGCGCCACCAGCCCCGTCACCGAGCGGTCCACCTGCGCCCCACATCGCCCCCCAGCCGGGGGGGACAGCGGCGTCAGGCTGGGGGGGCTGCGGGGATCGGGGGGGGGGCGGGGGTTGGGGTTTGGGGACATGGGGGGGGTTGGGGACATGGGGGGGGTTGGGGAAATGGGGGGGGTTGGGGAAATGGGGGGGTTGGGGACATGGGGGGGGTTGGGGACATGGGGGGGGTTGGGGACATGGGGGGGTTGGGGACATGGGGGGGGTTGGGGACATGGGGGGGTTGGGGACATGGGGGGGCTGGGGACATGGGGGGGGTTGGGGACATGGGGGGGTTGGGGACATGGGGGGGGTTGGGGACATGGGGGGGTTGGGGACATGGGGGGGGTTGGGGACATGGGGGGGTTGGGGACATGGGGGGGGTCGGGGACATGGGGGGGGTTGGGGAGATGGAGGGGGGTTGGGGACATGGGGGGGGTTGGGGACATGGAGGGAGTTGGGGAGATGGAGGGGGTTGGGGACATGGAGGGGTTGGGGACATGGGGGGAGTTGGGGAGATGGGGGGGTTGGGGACATGGGGGGGGTTGGGGACATGGAGGGGGTTGGGGACATGGAGGGGTTGGGGACATGGGGGGAGTTGGGGAGATGGGGGGGTTGGGGACATGGGGGGGGTTGGGGACATGGGGGGGTTGGGGACATGGGGGGGCTGGGGACATGGGGGGGGTTGGGGACATGGGGGGGTTGGGGACATGGGGGGGGTTGGGGACGTGGGGGGGGTTGGGGACATGGGGGGGGTTGGGGACATGGGGGGGTTGGGGACGTGGGGGGGGTTGGGGACATGGGGGGGTTGGGGACATGGGGGGGGTCGGGGACATGGGGGGGGTTGGGGAGATGGAGGGGGGTTGGGGACATGGGGGGGGTTGGGGACATGGGGGGGGTTGGGGACATGGGGGGGTTGGGGACATGGAGGGGGTTGGGGAGATGGAGGGGGGTTGGGGACATGGGGGGGGTTGGGGACATGGAGGGAGTTGGGGAGATGGAGGGGGTTGGGGACATGGAGGGGTTGGGGACATGGGGGGAGTTGGGGAGATGGGGGGGTTGGGGACATGGGGGGGGTTGGGGACATGGAGGGGGTTGGGGACATGGAGGGGTTGGGGACATGGGGGGAGTTGGGGAGATGGGGGGGGTTGGGGACATGGGGGGGTTGGGGACATGGGGGGGCTGGGGACATGGGGGGGGTTGGGGACATGGGGGGGTTGGGGACATGGGGGGGTTGGGGACATGGGGGGGGTTGGGGACATGGGGGGGTTGGGGACATGGGGGGGCTGGGGACATGGGGGGGGTTGGGGACATGGGGGGGTTGGGGACATGGGGGGGGTTGGGGACGTGGGGGGGGTTGGGGACATGGGGGGGGTTGGGGACATGGGGGGGTTGGGGACGTGGGGGGGGTTGGGGACATGGGGGGGTTGGGGACATGGGGGGGGTCGGGGACATGGGGGGGGTTGGGGACATGGGGGGGTTGGGGACATGGAGGGGGTTGGGGAGATGGAGGGGGGTTGGGGACATGGGGGGGGTTGGGGACATGGAGGGAGTTGGGGAGATGGAGGGGGTTGGGGACATGGGGGGGGTTGGGGACATGGGGGGGTTGGGGACATGGGGGGGTTGGGGACATGGAGGGGGTTGGGGAGATGGAGGGGGGTTGGGGACATGGGGGGGGTTGGGGACATGGAGGGAGTTGGGGAGATGGAGGGGGTTGGGGACATGGGGGGGGTTGGGGACATGGAGGGGGTTGGGGAGATGGAGGGGGTTGGGGACATGGGGGGGTTGGGGACATGGGGGGGGTTGGGGACATGGGGGGGGTTGGGGACATGGAGGGAGTTGGGGAGATGGAGGGGGTTGGGGACATGGGGGGGGTTGGGGACATGGAGGGGGGTTGGGGACATGGAGGGGGTTGGGGAGATGGAGGGGGGTTGGGGACATGGGGGGGTTTGGGGACATGGGGGGGGTTGGGGACATGGGGGGGTTTGGGGACATGGGGGGGGTTGGGGACATGGGGGGGTTTGGGGACATGGGGGGGGTTGGGGACATGGGGGGGTTTGGGGACATGGGGGGGGTTGGGGACATGGGGGGGTTTGGGGACATGGGGGGGTTGGGGACATGGTGGGGTTGGGGAGATGGAGGGGGTTGGGGACATGGGGGGGTTGGGGAGATGGAGGGGTTGGGGACATGGGGGGGGTTGGGGACATGGGGGGGTTGGGGAGATGGGGGGGGTTGGGGACATGGGGGGGTTGGGGAGATGGGGGGGGTTGGGGACATGGTGGGGTTGGGGACATGGGGGGGCTGTGGGGGGCTGCAGGGGGACACGGTGGGGCGCAGGGGGCCCCGGGGGGGCGCGGGGCGCCATGGGGTGCCGTGGGGGTCCCGGGGGGGCCCTGGGGAGGTGCAGGGGGGCACGGGGTGCCATGGGGCGCCATGGGGTGCCGTGGGGGTCCCGGGGGGGCCCTGGGGAGGTGCAGGGGGGCACGGGGTGCCATGGGGTGCCATGGGGGGCCCGGGGGGGCCCCGGTGGGGCGCGGGGCGCCATGGGGTGCCGTGGGGGACCCGGGGGGGGCGCGGGGTGCCATGGGGTGCCGTGGGGGTCCCGGGGGGGCCCTGGGGAGGTGCAGGGGGGCACGGGGTGCCGTGGGGTGCCATGGGGTGCCATGGGGCGCCATGGTGGTGCCATGGGGTGCCGTGGGGGTCCCGGGGGGGCACGGGGGGGCACGGGGTGCCATGGGGTGCCATGGGGTGCCATGGGGGTCCCGGGGGGGCCCTGGGGAGGTGCAGGGGGGGCGCGGGGGGGGCCATGGGGTGCCGTGGGGGTCCCGGGGGGGCCCTGGGGAGGTGCAGGGGGGCGCGGGGGGCCATGGGGTGCCGTGGGGGTCCCGGGGGGGCCCTGGGGAGGTGCAGGGGGGCACGGTGGTGCCATGGGGTGCCATGGGGGGCCCGGGGGGGCCCCGGTGGGGCGCGGGGCGCCATGGGGTGCCGTGGGGCGCCATGGGGCGCCATGGGGTGCCGTGGGGGTCCCGGGGGGCCCGGGGGGCGCGGGGGGGCACGGGGTGCCATGGGGCGCCATGGGGTTGCCGTGGGGTGCCATGGGGTGCCGTGGGGGTCCCGGGGGGCCCGGGGGGCGCGGGTACCTTGTTGGTGAGGTAGCGCTTGCTGGCCACGGCCGGGAGCCGCAGGACCCGCTCCAGCGCCTGCCGCACCGTCAGCGCGGGGGGCAGCGCCAGGGGGCGCAGGGTGGGGGGCACCCGCTGCAGCACGAACTCCTGGGGGCGGGGGGCTCCGTCAGCATCGCGGGGGTCCCCACTGGGTGGCCTCGGGGGGGTCCCCATCATCACGGGGGTCCCCATCCCCATTGGGTGGCTTCTTGGGGGTCCCCATCATCACGGGGGTCCCCATCCCCACTGGGTGGCCTCTTGGGGGTCCCCATCATCATGGGGGTCCCCATCCCCACTGGGTGGCCTCTTGGGGGTCCCCACCATCATGGGGGTCCCTATTCCCAACTGGGGGGTCCCCATCATCACGGGGGTCCCCATCCCCACTGGGTGGCCTCTTGGGGGTCCCCATCCCCACGGGGGTCCCCATCCCCACTGGGTGGCCTCTTGGGGGTCCCCATCATCACGGGGGTCCCCATCCCCACTGGGTGGCCTCTTGGGGGTCCCCATCATCATGGGGGTCCCCATCCCCATTGGGTGGCCTCTTGGGGGTCCCCATCATCACGGGGGTCCCCATCGCCACTGGGTGGCCTCTTGGGGGTCCCCATCGTCACGGGGGTCCCCATCCCAACTGGGTGGCCTCTTGGGGGTCCCCATCATCACGGGGGTCCCCATCCCCATTGGGTGGCCTCTTGGGGGGTCCCCATCGTCACGGGGGTCCCCATCCCCATTGGGTGGCTTCTTGGGGGTCCCCATCCCCATTGGGTGGCCTCTTGGGGGTCCCCATCATCACGGGGGTCCCCATCCCCACTGGGTGGCCTCCTGGGGGGGTGCCCACCACCATGGGTGTCCCCATTCCCAACTGGGAGGGGGGGTCCCCAACGCCCCAGGGGTGCCCCTCAGGTCCCAGCCCCATGGGTGGCCGCAGCGGGGTCCCCCCAGGGGTGCCCCCACCCCCGCCCCCCCTCACCTTGCGGGGCATCTTGCCCAGCACCCACTCGAGCTCCAGGTTGACGGGGGTGGGCAGCCCCTCGTGGGACCCCCCCTCGGGCACGGGCGCCTCCAGGTCATCCACCAGCACGATCTGGGGGGGGGGGGGGTCAGCAGGGCCCCCAGAGGCACCCCGGGGACCTCCCTGTGCCCCCCTGTCCCGGTGCCCTGGTGCCACGGCCCATCGGCCCCCATGGTGTCCCCATGTCCCCCTGTCCCCATGGTGTCCCCATGTCCCCCTGTCCCCATGGTGTCCCCCTGTCCCCCTGTCCCCCCCTGTCCCCATGTCCCCATGTCCCCCTGTCCCCATGGTGTCCCCCTGTCCCCATGTCCCCCTGTCCCCCTGTCCCCCTGTCCCCCTGTCCCCCTGTCCCCATGTCCCCATGTCCCCCTGTCCCCCTGTCCCCGTGTCCCCATGTCCCCCTGTCCCCGTGTCCCTCTGTCCCCATGTCCCCCTGTCCCCCTGTCCCCCTGTCCCCCTGTCCCCCTGTCCCCATGTCCCCATGTCCCCCTGTCCCCGTGTCCCTCTGTCCCCATGTCCCCATGTCCCCCTGTCCCCATGGTGTCCCCCTGTCCCCATGTCCCCATGTCCCCCTGTCCCCATGTCCCCCTGTCCCCCTGTCCCCATGTCCCCATGTCCCCCCATGTCCCCCTGTCCCCATGTCCCCATGTCCCCCTGTCCCCGTGTCCCTCTGTCCCCCTGTCCCCCTGTCCCCCTGTCCCCCTGTCCCCATGGTGTCCCCCTGTCCCCCTGTCCCCATGTCCCCATGTCCCCCTGTCCCCGTGTCCCTCTGTCCCCCTGTCCCCGTGTCCCTCTGTCCCCATGTCCCCCTGTCCCCCTGTCCCCCTGTCCCCATGTCCCCCTGTCCCCATGTCCCTCTGTCCCCCTGTCCCCCTGTCTCCCTGTCCCCATGTCCCTCTGTCCCCATGTCCCCCTGTCCCCGTGTCCCTCTGTCCCCCTGTCCCCATGTCCCTCTGTCCCCCTGTCCCCCTGTCCCCATGTCCCCCTGTCCCCATGTCCCCCTGTCCCCATGTCCCTCTGTCCCCCTGTCCCCCTGTCCCCATGTCCCCCTGTCCCCATGTCCCCCTGTCCCCATGTCCCCATGTCCCCATGTCCCCCTGTCCCCCTGTCCCCATGTCCCCATGTCCCCCTGTCCCCATGTCCCCCTGTCCCCATGTCCCCCTGTCCCCATGTCCCCATGTCCCCCTGTCCCCCTGTCCCCCTGTCCCCCTGTCCCCCTGTCCCCATGTCCCTCTGTCCCCCTGTCCCCATGTCCCTCTGTCCCCCTGTCCCCCCATGTCCCCCTGTCCCCATGTCCCCCTGTCCCCCTGTCCCCATGTCCCCCTGTCCCCGTGTCCCTCTGTCCCCCTGTCCCCGTGTCCCTCTGTCCCCCGTCCCCCTGTCCCCCTGTCCCCGTGTCCCTCTGTCCCCCGTCCCCCTGTCCCCAAATCCCCCTGTCCCCATGTCCCCCTGTCCCCATGTCCCTCTGTCCCCCTGTCCCCCTGTCCCCATGTCCCCCTGTCCCCATGTCCCACTGTCCCCATGTCCCCATGTCCCCCTGTCCCCCTGTCCCCATGTCCCCCTGTCCCCCTGTCCCCCTGTCCCCCTGTCCCCATGTCCCCCTGTCCCCCTGTCCCCCTGTCCCCCTGTCCCCATGTCCCCATGTCCCCCTGTCCCCATGTCCCCCTGTCCCCCTGTCCCCCTGTCCCCATGTCCCCCTGTCCCCATGTCCCCCTGTCCCCCTGTCCCCCTGTCCCCCTGTCCCCATGTCCCCCTGTCCCCATGTCCCCCTGTCCCCATGTCCCTCTGTCCCCCTGTCCCCATGTCCCTCTGTCCCCATGTCCCCATGTCCCCATGTCCCCCTGTCCCCCTGTCCCCCTGTCCCCATGTCCCTCTGTCCCCCTGTCCCCCTGTCCCCCTGTCCCCCTGTCCCCCTGTCCCCATGTCCCCCTGTCCCCCTGTCCCCATGTCCCCCTGTCCCCATGTCCCTCTGTCCCCCTGTCCCCATGTCCCTCTGTCCCCCTGTCCCCCTGTCCCCCTGTCCCCCATGTCCTCCTGTCCCCCTGTCCCCATGTCCCCCTGTCCCCCTGTCCCCCTGTCCCCATGTCCCTCTGTCCCCCTGTCCCCATGTCCCTCTGTCCCATGTCCCCATGTCCCCATGTCCCCTGTCCCCCTGTCCCCCTGTCCCCATGTCCCTCTGTCCCCCTGTCCCCCTGTCCCCCTGTCCCCCTGTCCCCCTGTCCCCATGTCCCCCTGTCCCCCTGTCCCCATGTCCCCCTGTCCCCATGTCCCCTCTGTCCCCCTGTCCCCATGTCCCTCTGTCCCCCTGTCCCCATGTCCCCATGTCCCCATGTCCCTCTGTCCCCCTGTCCCCATGTCCCCCTGTCCCCATGTCCCCATGTCCCCCTGTCCCCCTGTCCCCATGTCCCCCTGTCCCCATGTCCCCATGTCCCCCTGTCCCCCTGTCCCCATGTCCCCCTGTCCCATGTCCCCATGTCCCTCTGTCCCCCTGTCCCCATGTCCCCCTGTCCCCCTGTCCCCATGTCCCCTGTCCCATGTCCCCCCGTCCCCCTGTCCCCATGTCCCCCCGTCCCCCTGTCCCCATGTCCCCCTGTCCCCCTGTCCCCGTGTCCCCATGTCCCCCTGTCCCCATGTCCCCATGTCCCCATGTCCCCATGTCCCCCTGTCCCCCTGTCCCCCTGTCCCCATGTCCCTCTGTCCCCCTGTCCCCCTGTCCCCCTGTCCCCCTGTCCCCATGTCCCCATGTCCCTCTGTCCCCCTGTCCCCATGTCCCCCTGTCCCCCTGTCCCCATGTCCCCCTGTCCCCATGTCCCCCCGTCCCCCTGTCCCCATGTCCCCCGTCCCCCTGTCCCCATGTCCCCCTGTCCCCCTGTCCCCGTGTCCCCCTGTCCCATGTCCCCATGTCCCCATGTCCCCATGTCCCCCTGTCCCCCTGTCCCCCTGTCCCCATGTCCCCCTGTCCCCATGTCCCCCCGTCCCCCTGTCCCCATGTCCCCCCGTCCCCCTGTCCCCATGTCCCCCTGTCCCCATGTCCCTCTGTCCCCCTGTCCCCCTGTCCCCCTGTCCCCCTGTCCCCATGTCCCCCTGTCCCCATGTCCCCCTGTCCCCATGTCCCCATGTCCCCATGGTGTCCCCATGTCCCCCTGTCCCCATGGTGTCCCCCTGTCCCCATGTCCCCGTGTCCCCTGTCCCCTGTCCCCCTGTCCCTCTGTCCCCCTGTCCCCATGTCCCTCTGTCCCCCTGTCCCCATGTCCCCCTGTCCCCATGTCCCTCTGTCCCCCTGTCCCCATGTCCCTCTGTCCCCCTGTCCCCCTGTCCCCATGGTGTCCCCATGTCCCCCTGTCCCCATGGTGTCCCCCTGTCCCCATGTCCCCGTGTCCCCCTGTCCCCCTGTCCCCCTGTCCCTCTGTCCCCCTGTCCCCATGTCCCTCTCTGTCCCCCTGTCCCCATGTCCCCCTGTCCCCATGTCCCTCTGTCCCCCTGTCCCCCTGTCCCCCTGTCCCCCCATGTCCCCCTGTCCCCATGGTGTCCCCCTGTCCCCATGTCCCCGTGTCCCCCTGTCCCCCTGTCCCCCTGTCCCCATGTCCCTCTGTCCCCCTGTCCCCATGTCCCCCTGTCCCCGTGTCCCCCTGTCCCCCTGTCCCCATGTCCCCATGTCCCCCTGTCCCCATGTCCCCCTGTCCCTCTGTCCCCCTGTCCCCCTGTCCCCCTGTCCCTCTGTCCCCCTGTCCCCCTGTCCCCCTGTCCCCCGTCCCCTGTCCCATGTCCCCCGTCCCCCTGTCCCCATGTCCCCATGTCCCCATGTCCCCCTGTCCCCATGTCCCCCTGTCCCCCTGTCCCCCTGTCCCCATGTCCCCCTGTCCCCCTGTCCCCCTGTCCCCCTGTCCCCCTGTCCCCATGTCCCCCTGTCCCCATGTCCCCTTGTCCCCCTGTCCCCATGTCCCCCTGTCCCCATGTCCCCATGTCCCCCTGTCCCCCTGTCCCCCTGTCCCCATGTCCCCCTGTCCCCATGTCCCCCTGTCCCCCTGTCCCCATGTCCCCATGTCCCCTGTCCCCATGTCCCCCTGTCCCTCTGTCCCCCCTGTCCCCCTGTCCCCCTGTCCCCCCGTCCCCCTGTCCCCATGTCCCCGTCCCCTGTCCCCATGTCCCCATGTCCCCATGTCCCCCTGTCCCCATGTCCCCCTGTCCCCCTGTCCCCCTGTCCCCATGTCCCCCTGTCCCCATGTCCCCCTGTCCCCCTGTCCCCCTGTCCCCCTGTCCCCATGTCCCCCTGTCCCCATGTCCCCTTGTCCCCCTGTCCCCATGTCCCCCTGTCCCCATGTCCCCATGTCCCCCCTGTCCCCCTGTCCCCCTGTCCCCATGTCCCCCTGTCCCCATGTCCCCATGTCCCCCTGTCCCCCTGTCCCCCTGTCCCCATGTCCCCCTGTCCCCATGTCCCCTTGTCCCCCTGTCCCCATGTCCCCCTGTCCCCATGTCCCCCTGTCCCCTTGTCCCCCTGTCCCCATGTCCCCCTGTCCCCATGTCCCCCTGTCCCCCTTGTCCCCCTGTCCCCATGTCCCCCTGTCCCCATGTCCCCCTGTCCCCATGTCCCCCTGTCCCCTGTCCCCCTGTCCCCATGTCCCCATGTCCCCCTGTCCCCATGTCCCCCTGTCCCCTGTCCCCCTGTCCCCATGTCCCCATGTCCCCCTGTCCCCATGTCCCCCCTGTCCCCATGTCCCCCTGTCCCCCTGTCCCCCTGTCCCCTTGTCCCCCTGTCCCCATGTCCCCCTGTCCCCCTGTCCCCATGTCCCCATGTCCCCCTGTCCCCCTGTCCCCCTGTCCCCGCGGCCCTGTGGTGTCCCCCCATGTACCCCCATCCCTCGTCCCACATCCCCACAGTGCCCCCCTGCTGTTCCCACATCCCATGTCCCCACACCCCAGGTCCCACGGCCCCACGGCGTCCCCCCACATCCCGGCATCCCTACATCCCACCTCCCCATGCCCCCGCTGCCCCCCACACCCCGCGCCCCCCACGCCCCCCGCGCCCCCCATGCACCCCCCGGCCCCCCACAGACCCCCGTGCCCTCCAGGTACCCTTGCCCCCACATCCCCTGCTCCCCCTGTGCCCCCCACTGCCCCCCGTGGCCCCCTGGCCTCCCAC
>NW_026990467.1:0-12941 GCF_963921805.1 Phalacrocorax carbo | reverse complement strand
GGACCCTCCCCCCTTCCTGCCCCCCAAAACCCCTCTCCCCCCCACCCCCATTCCCACCCTCCCTCTTTGCCCCCCAAATCCCCTTTCTGACCCCCAAACCCTCCCTTCCCCCCACCACCCTTCCTTCCCCCCCAAACCCCCCCTTTCCCCACCCCCTCCCTGCCCCCTAAACCCCCCTTTCCCCCCCACCCCGCCCCTCCAAACCCCCCTCCCTGCTCCCCCAAACTCCCCCCCATCCCCCCAAACCCCCCCTTTCTCCCACCCCCTCTTTCCCCACCCTCCTCCCCGCCCTCCAAACCCCCCTTTCCCCACCCCCCTCCCTGCCCCCTAAACCCCCCTTTCCCCACCCCCCCTCCCTGCCCCCTAAACCCCCCTTTCCCCACCCTCCTCCCCGCCCTCCAAACCCCCCTTTCCCCACCCCCCTCCCTGCCCCCTAAACCCCCCTTTCCCCACCCCCCTCCCTGCCCCCTAAACCCCCCTTTCCCCACCCCCCTCCCTGCCCCCCCAAACCCCCCTTTCCCCACCCCCCTCCCTGCCCCCCCAAACCCCCCTTTCCCCACCCCCCTCCCTGCCCCCTAAACCCCCCTTTCCCCACCCCCCTCCCTGCCCCCCCAACCCCCCCCTTTCCCCACCCCCCTCCCTGCCCCCCAAACCCCCCCTTTCCCCACCCCCCTCCCTGCCCCCTAAACCCCCCTTTCCCCACCCCCCTCCCTGCCCCCCCAACCCCCCCCTTTCCCCACCCCCCTCCCTGCCCCCTAAACCCCCCTTTCCCCACCCCCCTCCCTGCCCCCCCAACCCCCCCCTTTCCCCACCCCCCTCCCTGCCCCCTAAACCCCCCTTTCCCCACCCCCCTCCCTGCCCCCCCAACCCCCCCCTTTCCCCACCCCCCTCCCTGCCCCCTAAACCCCCCTTTCCCCACCCCCCTCCCCGCCCTCCAAACCCCCCTTTCCCCACCCCCCTCCTGCCCCCCCAACCCCCCCCTTTCCCCACCCCCCTCCCTGCCCCCCCAAACCCCCCTTTCCCCACCCCCCTCCCCGCCCTCCAAACCCCCCTTTCCCCACCCCCCTCCCTGCCCCCCAACCGCCCCCTTTCCCCACCCCCCTCCCTGCCCCCCCAAACCCCCCCTTTCCCCACCCCCCTCCCTGCCCCCCAACCCCCCCCTTTCCCCACCCCCCTCCCTGCCCCCCCAAAGCCCCCTTTCCCCACCCCCCTCCCTGCCCCCCCAAAGCCCCCCTCTTCCCCCCACCCACCTCGGATGTCGGCGCTGCTGGGGGCGGCCGCGGGGACCGGGGCGGCCGCGGGGACGGGGACGTCGGTGCCGGCGCCGCCGCCGTTGTCCCCCCCCCCGCCCTCCGGCGGCCGCCCCCGCCCCCGCCCGCCCCGGCGTTTCGGGGTGCCCGTCCTGTCCCCGGGGCGCCAGCAGATTTCGGGTGACGTCCTCAGCGCAGGGTGACCTGCAGCCGCTCCTGGCACACCTGCACCACGAAGCCCCCCTCGGCGGTGGCCCCGGGGGCCACCCCGTCCCTGTCCCCCTGCCCGCGGCGGGGCGCGGGGGTCCCCGGCGTCCCGGGGAGGGGGGTGGGGGGGGTGCCGCCGCCGCCGCCCCCCGCCCCCGCCCGCGGGGGGCGGGGACGGCTCCGTCTCGGAGCCGCTGGCCGTGGGGCGCTGGCCCGGCGAGGACGGGGACGCTCTCGGGGGCGGCGACGCCTCGGGGGGTTCTTTTGGGGATGGCGCCCCCGGGGGTTTGGCCGGGGACCCGCCTGGGGGCGTCGTCGGCGTCCCCTGGGGGGGCGTCTCTTGGTGGCTCCTCGGGGACGTCTCTTGGTGGCGTCTTGGGGACGTCTCTTGGCTCCTTGGGGACGTCTCTTGGTGGCTCCTTGGGGACGTCTCTTGGTGGCTCCTTGGGGACGTCTCTTGGCACGTCTTTGGGGACACCTTTGGGGACATCTCTTGGCATCTTGGGGACGTCTCTTGGCTCCTTGGGGATGTCTCTTGGCATCTTGGGGACATCTCTTGGTGGCTCCTTGGGGACGTCTCTTGGGACGTCTCTTGGTGGCACCTTGGGGACGTCTCTTGGCACGTCTTTGGGGACCCCTTTGGGGACATCTCTTGGCACCTCCTTGGGGACCCCCTTGAGGGCATCTCTTGGCGTCTCCTTGGGGACCCCTTTGGGGACGTCTCTTGGCACCTCCTTGGGGACCCCCTTGAGGGCATCTCTTGGCGTCTCCTTGGGGACACCTTTGGGGACGTCTCCGAACATCTCCTTGGGGACCCCCTTGGGGACATCTCCTGGCACCTCTTTGGGGATGTCACTTGGCGTCTCCTTGGGGACACCTTTGGGGACGTCTGTTGGTGTTTCCTTGGGGACGTCTCTTGGCACCTCCTTGGGGACCCCTTTGGGGACATCTCTTGGCACCTCCTTGGGGATGCCTTCGGGGACCCCTTCGGGGACCTGGGTGGTCCCTTGGCTGGGGACCCCGTTGGGGACTTCGCTGAGCCCCTCCTTGGGGACCCCTTGGGGACCTTCTCCAGGGACGCCTTTGGGGACATCCCTGGGTGCCTTGGAGACGCTTTTGGGGACGTCTTGGGACACTTTTTGGGGTCCCCTTCGGGGCACCGCCCCGAGGAGGTCACGGGGCGGCTCCGTGGGGATGTCACTTGGCACCTCTCGGGGGACCCCGAGGGGGACGTCTGTGGGGACCCCTTTGGGGACACCTCTTGGCACCTTGGGGACCCCTTTGGGGACCCCTTCGGGGGTGTCCCTTGGCACCCCGCTTGGGACCCCTTTGGGGATGTCCCTTGGCACCCCTCCACGCCCCCCCTTGGGGCGCCGCCCCGGCTGGCCCCGGTTGACGGAGGGGTGACCGCGGGGGTGTCCCCGAGGGGTTCCCCGAGACCCCCGCCCACCAGGGCCACCTTCTCGGGACCCTCGGCCGGCGGGGACGCGGCCGCGGGGACGCCGGCGCCCGGGAAGGGGGACCCTGGCGGGGGTCCCCAAGGACCCCCCCGGGGAAAAACCTCCCTCGGGGACGTCCCTGGCGCCCCGGGTGTTGTCCCTTGTGTCCACGGGGACGTCCCCGGTGCCCCGGGGGCCGTCACGTCTGTCCATCGCGCCCACGGGGACGTCCCTCGCGGGGTAGGTGACGTCCCTCGCGGGGTAGGTGACATCTCTCGCGGGGTAGGTGACGTCCCTCGCGTCCTCGGGGACACCTCCGGTGCCACAGAGGACGTCCCTCGCGCCCCGGGGGACGTCTCTGGCGCCCACGGGGACGTCCCTTGTGACGAAGGTGACGCCTCTGGCGCCCACGGGGCCACCTCTGGTGCCAAAGGGGACGTCCCTTGTGTCCCGGGCACCGTCCCTCCTCGCAAAGGTGACGTCTCTTGTCCCCACGGGGACGTCTCTGGGGTCAAAGGGGACCTCGCTGGTGGCAAAGGTGCCACCTCCCCCATCAGCGGTGGCCTTTGTCCCCGCGGGACCAGCTGGGGGGCCGAAGGGGACGTCCCTTGCGCCCCAGGTGCCGCCTCTCGCGGCAACGGTGGCATCTCTTGGCCCCACGGTGCTGTCACTCGCGTCACCGCTGCCGTCTCTGGGGTCAACGGTGGCCTCTCTTGGCCCCACGGGGCCGCCTCCGATGCCGAAGGGGACGTTCCTGGCATCAACGGTGGCCTCTCTTGCGTCAACGATGACCTTTCTTGCGTCAACGGTGGCCTCTCTTGCATCAGCGAAGACCTTTCTTGTGTCAGCGATGACGTGTTTTGTCCCCACGAGGCCACCTCCGATGCCAAAGGGGACGTCCCTTGCGCCCCGGGTGCCACCTCTCTCGTCAACGATGGCCTCTCTTGACTCAACGATGACCTTTCTTGTCCCCACGGGGCCACCTCCAGAGCCAATGGGGACGTCCCTTGCATCAACGGTGGCCCCTCTTGAGGCAACGGAGGCCTCTGTTGTCCCCATGGGGCCACCTCTAAGTCCAAAGGGGACGTCCCTTGCGCCCCAGGTGCCACCTCTCCGGTCAACAGTGGCCTCTCTTGTGTCAACGAAGACGGACCTTGTCCCCACGGGGCCACCTCGGATGACAAAGGGGACGCCCCTTGCGTCAACGGTGGCCTCTCTTGACTCAACGGTGGCCTCTCTTGTCCCCACGAGGCCACCTCCAGTTCCAAAGGGGACGTCCCTTGTGTCAACGGCGGCCTCTCTTGCGTTGATGAAGACCTTTCTTGTCCCCACGAGGCCACCTCTGATGCCAAAGGGGACGTTCCTTGTGCCCCAGGTGCCACCTCTCTGGTCAACAGCGGCCTCTCTTGACTCAGTGGTGGCCTCTCTTGACTCAACGAAGGCCTCTGTTGTCCCCATGAGGCCACGTCCAAGCCCAAAGGGGACGTCCCTTGTGCCCCAGGTGCCACCTCTCTTGTCAGCGAAGACCTTTCTTGTCCCCACGGGGCCACCTCGTATGCCAAAGGGGACGTCCCTTGCGTCAACGGTGGCATCTTTTGACTCAACGAAGACCTTTCTTGTCCCCATGGGGCCACCTCCAATTCCAAAGGGGACGTCCCTTGCACCCCGGGTGCCACCTCTCTGGTCAATGGTGGCCTCTCTTGACTCAATGATGACCTTTGTTGTCCCCACGGGGCCACCTCTGATGCCAAAGGGGACGCCCCTTGCATCAACGGTGGCCTCTCTTGACTCAACGGTGGCCTCTCTTGACTCAATGGTGGCCTCTCTTGACTCAACGGTGGCCTCTCTCGTCCCCACGGTGTCATCTCCAATGCCAAAGGGAATGTCCCTTGTGCCCTGGGTGCCACCTCTTTTGTCAACGAAGACCTTTCTTGTCCCCACGAGGCCACCTCTGAGTCCAAAGGGGACATTCCTTGAGCCCCAGGTGCCACCTCTCTGGTCAACGGCGGCCTCTCTTGACTCAACAATGACCTTCCTTGTCCCCACGGGGCCACCTCGGATGCCAAAGGGGACGTCACTTGCATCAATGGTGGCCTCTCTTGTCCCCACGGGGCCATCTCCAGTTCCAAAGGGGACGTCCCTTGCGCCCCAGGTGCCACCTCTCTGGTCAACGGCGGCCTCTCTTGTCCCCACGGTGTCATCTCCAATGCCAGTGGGGACGTCGCTCGCGTCAACGATGACCTTTCTCGTCCCCACGAGGCCACCTCCGATGCCAAAGGGGACGTCCCTTGCATCAATGGTGGCCTCTCTTGCGTCAACGAAGACCTCTCTTGCGTCAACGATGACGTTTCTTGCATCAACGATGACATTTCTTGCGTCAACGAAGACCTGTCTTGCGTCAACGATGACCTTTCTTGCGTCAACGGTGGCCTCTCTTGCGTCAATGATGACGTTTCTTGCGTCAACGACGACGTTTCTTGCGTCAACGAAGACCTTTCTCGTCCCCACGAGGCCACCTCCGACGCCAAAGGGGACGTCCCTTGCGCCCCGGCTGCCACCTCTCCCGTCACCGATGACCTCTCTTGTCCCCACGGCATCACCTCGTCTCTCCCCGCCGCCTCCCCCCTCCCCTCGGACCCCCAACCGGCGCCGTGGCCGGTGGCTTCGGTGGCTTCGGTGACGTCGTTGACCGCGGGACACTCCACCAAGGAGCCCCTCTCGGCCCGTAGGGACGAGTCGTCCCCGGCGCTGTCACAACGGGGGCGCAGGGGGGCCCCCCGCTCCCGCCACCCCCGCACCACCTCGGCGCGGGCCAGGGCGCAGGTACAGGGGGCCGGGGGGGCGTCGCCGTCGTCCCCCTCCTCGTCCCCCCGACACAGGGGACAAGCCAGGGGACGCCGGGGGCTGCTCCCCCCGCTGCCGGCCGTGCTCCCCGCCGAGCTGCGCTCCCCCCACCCCTCCCCGGCCCCCCCCGTCAGCGCCGTCTCCTGGACCCCCCGAAACGGATTGAGCCCCCCGCGACGGTTGGGGACGGCGGGGGGGCCCGGGGGGGCCGAAGCCCCCCCCCCACCTTCGTGTTCTTCCAGGCGGATGTAATACTCGCTGGTCCCCGAGGGGCTGCGGGCGCCCAACACCGGCAGCACCCCGGGGGTCCCCAAGGTACCGGGACGGTTTTGGGGGGGCGGGGGGCCCCCCCCGACGCGGCCCCCCCGGGCACGTTCCCAAAGACACTCGAAGGCCAGACGTCCCCGGCTGCTCTGGGTGACGGTGAGGACGTCCTCGGGGTCGGGGCCCGGGAAGGCGTCGAGGAGGGGGAAGGCGGAAGGGGGGCGAGGGGGGGGCGCCGGGGTTGGGGACCCCCCCGGGGGACCCCGCAGGAGGGTGCTCAGCCGGCGGTGCAGCTCTTCCAGGGAGGGGCGTTGAGGGGGGGGGCGCCAGCAGGACTGCAGCACCCCGAACCTGCGGGGGGGCACCCCGGGGGGGGGGGGGGCGTCAGGGAGGGGGGGACACGGGGGTGTGGGGGGGGGGGGGAGACCCCAGGGGTGGGGGCAGGGAGGGGTGACACGGGTGTTGGATACCCCAAGGACGGGGACACCCCATGGGTGGGGGCAGGGTGGGGGGGACACAACACCCCGGGGATGGTGACAGGGACACCCCAGGGGTGGGGGTGGCATGGGGGGGACAGGGGTGGTGACAGGGACACCCCAGGGTCAGGGACACCCCAGGGACAGTGACAGGGACACCCCATGGGTGGGGGCAGGGTGGGGGGGACACAACACCCCGGGGATGGTGACAGGGACACCCCAGGGGTGGGGGTGGCATGGGGGGGACAGGGGTGGTGACAGGGACACCCCAGGGTCAGGGACACCCCAGGGACAGTGACAGGGACACCCCAGGGGTGGGGGTGGCGTGGGGGGGACAGGGGTGGGGACAGGGACACCCCAGGGTCAGGGACACCCCGGGGACGGTGACAGGGACACCCCAGGGTCAGGGACACCCCAGGGACGGTGACAGGGACACCCCAGGGACGGCACCCACCACCATTGGGGGGGGCAGGGACAGACGGGAGGATACAGCCAGTGGGCGGGTGTGGCTGGGGGGGTTCCCTGTGGCCCCCCGTGACCCCCCATGTCCCCCCGTGACCCCCATGGCCGCTCACCAGCCGTCGGCGTGGGGCAGGCGGAGCCGGGGGCGGCCGAGGGCCAGCGGGCGCCGGCGCATCAGGCGGCCGAGGAGCTCCTGGTCCGAGAGGTGTTGGTAGGGCTGGACCCCCAGCTCGAACAGCTCCCACAGCGTCACCCCCAGCGACCTGACGGCGACACCGTGACGCCGGCGTTGCCACCACGGGCAGCGTCACCCCGGGGGCCGTCGTGCGACGGGGCAACACCGCGACGCTCGTCACCGTCCCACGAGGGACCGTCGCGCTGGGCATCGCAACACCGTGACACCCGGCGCCGCCACCACGGCAGGTGCTGTGGCACGACACCGTGACACCAGGGGCCACCGCGCTGGGTACCGTGTCACCGCGACGCCCTCAGCGCCAGGGACCATCGCGACACCGTCCCGCCCGGGCGCCTGCGGCTGTTGCAGGGTACAACGGGACGCCGGGACACCGTAACGCCGTCACAGGTGGGCACCGCGGCGCCCCGACACCCGCACAGCGGGACCTCCCAGCACCGTCACACCCTGACACCGTCACACCCCGACGCCGTGACAACAGGACACCGTCACACCCCAACACCGTGACACCGTCACACCCCAACACTGTGACACTGAGACCTCCCAGCATCGTCACTCCTGACACCATGACAACAGGACGCTGTCGCGCCCCAACACCGTAACGCTGGGACCTCCCAACACCGTCACACCCCAACACCATGACAACAGGACACCGTAACCTTCCCACAGTGTCACACCCCAACACCGTCACACCCCGACACCCTGACACCAGGACCCCGTCACCCCTCCCCACCAGGACACCCCAGCACTGGGACGGGGCGACACGGCCAGGGCACTGGGCTGGGGGTTGTCCCCGGTGTCACCCGGCGTCACCCAGCGCCCCCCGGCGCCCCCCGGTGCCCCCCGGCGCCCCCCGACTCACCAGACGTTGCTCTCCTTGCTCTGCTCCGCCAGCGCCAGGGTCCCGCGGGTCTCGGCCAACAGCTCGGGGGCCACCCAGCGCAGGGGCACCCACAGGCGCTCGGGGGTCACGTAGTAGTCCTCCTGGGGGGGGGGGCGTCACCCCCCGCCCCGCCCCGCCCCGCCCAGCGGCTCCCAGTCTCCGGCCCCGACCGGTCCCGAGGCTCACGGCCCCAAACCCGGGGGTCCCCCATGCCACCCCCCGCCCCAGTGACCCCCACCCCAGTGACCCCCACCCCAGTGCCCCCCGGCCTCCTTGCCACCCCCCAGCCCCAGTGACCCCCGGCCCACTGACCCCCGGCCCCCATGCCATCCCCAGCCCCAGTGACCCCCAGCCCAGTGACCCCCGGCCCCCATGCCACCCCCAGCCCCAGTGACCCCCACCCCAGTGACCCCCACCCCAGTGACCCCTGGCGCCCATGCCACCCCCCGCCCCAGTGACCCCCACCCCAGTGACCCCCGGCCCCCATGCCACCCCCAGCCCCAGTGACCCCCAGCCCAGTGACCCCCGGCCCCCATGCCACCCCCAGCCCCAGTGACCCCCACCCCAGTGACCCCCGGCCCCCATGCCACCCCCAGCCCCAGTGACCCCCACCCCAGTGACCCCTGGCGCCCATGCCACCCCCCGCCCCAGTGACCCCCACCCCAGTGACCCCCAGCCCCCATGCCACCCCCAGCCCCAGTGACCCCCACCCCAGTGACCCCCGGCCCCCATGCCACCCCCAGCCCCAGTGACCCCCAGCCCAGTGACCCCCGGCCCCCATGCCACCCCCAGCCCCAGTGACCCCCACCCCAGTGACCCCCACCCCAGTGCCCCCCGGCCCCAGTGCCCCCAGCCCCAGTGCCCCCCACCCCAGTGACCCCCACCCCAGTGCCCCCCGGCCCCAGTGCCCCCAGCCCCAGTGCCCCCCCGCCCCAGTGCCCCCAGCCCCAGTGTCCCCCCAGCCCCAGTGCCCCCCCAGCCCCAGTGCCCCCCGCCCCAGTGCCCCCGGCCCCAGTGCCCCCCGGCCCCAGTGCCCCCGGCCCCAGTGCCCCCCCAGCCCCAGTGCCCCCAGCCCAGTGACCCCCCCGCCCCAGTGCCCCCCGACGCCCCCCCGGGGCACCCACCCGGTAGTTGCTGTGGGCCAGCCCGTAGTCCCCCAGACCCACTGCCCCCCGGCCCCAGTGCCCCCAGCCCCAGTGCCCCCCAGCCCCAGTGCCCCCAGCCCCAGTGCCCCCGGCCCCAGTGCCCCCCGGCCCCAGTGCCCCCCGGCTCCAGTGCCCCCAGCCCCAGTGCCCCCGGCCCCAGTGTCCCCAGCCCCAGTGCCCCCCCAGCCCCAGTGCCCCCCCGCCCCAGTGCCCCCAGCCCCAGTGACCCCCCAGCCCCAGTGCCCCCCCGGCCCCAGTGCCCCCCCGCCCCAGTGCGCCCCCGCGCCCCCCCGGGGCACCCACCCGGTAGTTGCTGTGGGCCAGCCCGTAGTCCCCCAGCCGCACCGTCAGCTCCGAGGTCAGCAGGCAGTTGCGAAGGGCCAGGTCGCTGCGGGACCCGCTCAGCCGGGGGGGGCACGGCGGGGGGCACGGGGGGGGGGCCCTCCCGGGGGGGGGGCTACAGGGGGCCCCACCCCTGGGGGGCATGGTGGGGGGATACGGGGGGGGGATACAGGGGGGCACCCCTCCCCTGGTGGGGCTACAGGGCGCCCAACCCCTGGGGGGCAGGGGAATGGCACGGGGGGGGGACCCCTCCCCTGGGGGGGGCCATGGGGGACCTGGGGGACCCCACCTCTGCGGGGCACCGGGACGTGGGGGGGACGTGGGAGGGGACACGGGGGGGACATCGGGGGCCCCACCCAGACCTGTGTCCCCCCCAGGCACCCACGTGTGTCCCGTCATCCCCCCCCCAGAGACTCAGCCCTCTGTCCCCCCCCCAGGGCCCCACGCGTGTGTTTCCCCCCCCAGATGGACCCCCACATGTCATCGCGCCCCGATGACCCACATGTGTCCCCCCCCCCCAACGGACCCCCGAGTGTGTGTCCCCCCCCAGGGCCCCCGAGCGTGTGTGTCCCCCTAGACGGACCCCCCCGTGTCCCCCCCCCAGAGGGACCCCGCGTGTGTCCCCCCCCAGACGGACCCCCCCGTGTCCCCCCCCAGACGGACCCCCACGTGTTCCCCCCCCAGATGGACCCCCGAGTGTGTGTGTGTCCCCCAGACAGACCCTCGCGTGTCCCCCCTCCCCAGACGGACCCCCACGTGACCCCCCACAGACGGACCCCCGAGTGTGTCCCCCATCCCAGACAGACCCCTGTGTCCGTGTCCCCCCCCCCCCATATGGACCCCTGCGTGTGTCCCCCCCCCCCCAGACAGACTCTCGAGTGTCTCCCTCCCCAGACGGACCCCCCCGTGTCCCCCCCCCAGACGGACCCCCGAGCGTGTGTGTCCGCCTAGACGGACCCCCGTGTGTCCCCCCACCCCAGAGGGACCCCCGCGTGTGTCCCCCCCAAGATGGACCCCCAAGTGTGTGTGTCCCCCCGAGACAGACCCTCGCGTGTCCCCCCTCCCCAGACGGACCCCCGCCTGTGTGTGTGTCCCCCCAGAGGGACCCCCGCGTGTGTTCCCCCCCCCAGACGGACCCCCCCCGTGTCCCCCCCCCCGAGGGACCCCCCGAGCCCCCCCCGCGGTACCTGTGCACGAAGCCGTGGCGGTGCAGGTGCCGCAGCCCCAGCGTGACCTCGAGCGCCAACCGCTGCAGCGTGGCCACGTCGCGGGGGGGCAGCTCCGGCGCCCCCCCCCCGGCCCCCCGCTGCGCCCGCAGGTACCGCTTCAGGTCCCCCTGCGGGGGGGGCACGGGGGGGCACGGGGGGGGGGCATGGGGGGGACACGGGGAGGGGCATGGGGGGATATGGGGGGGGCATGGGGGGACATGGGGGGGCACGGGGGGCACGGGGGGGGCACAGAGGGGACATGGGGGGGCACGGGGGGGCATGGGGGGGCCACGGGGGGGCCACGGGGAGGGGCATGGGGGGATATGGGGGGGGCATGGGGGGGACACAGGGGGGCACGGGGGGGGCACAGAGGGGACATGGGGGGGCACGGGGGGGACACGGGGGGCACGGGGAGGGGCATGGGGGGATATGGGGGGGGCATAGGGGGGCACGGGGGGCACGGGGGGGCCACGGGGGGGCCACGGGGAGGGGCATGGGGGGATATGGGGGGGGCATGGGGGGGGCACGGGGGGCACGGGGGGGACATGGGGGGGCACGGGGGGGACACGGGGGGCACGGGGGGGGCATGGGGGGACACGGGGGGCACGGGGGGGGCATGTGGGGGGTGGGGGATATGGGGAGGCACACGGGGGGGACACGGGGGGGACATGGGGGGGCACAGAGGGGATATGGGGGGGCACGGGGGGACATGGGGGGGCATGGGGGGACATGTTGGGGGGTGGGGGATATGGGGAGGCACACGGGGGGACACGGGGGGGACATGGGGGGCACAGAGGGGACATGGGGGGCACGGGGGGACATGGGGGGACACAGGGGGCAGGGAGACGTGGGGGGACATGTGGGGACATGGGGGGCACAGAGGGGACATGGGGGGACACGGGGGGCAGGGAGACATGTGGGGGGACATGTGGGGACATGGGGGGGCACAGAGGGGACACAGGGGGCAGGGAGACATGTGGGGGGACATGTGGGGACATGGGGGGCGGGGGGACATGGGGGGACACGGGGGGACATGGGGGGTCATGGAGGGCGTTGTGGGGGTAACGGAGTGCTGGGGGGGGGCAATGGGGAAGGGGGCAAAGCCCCCATGCACAGCCCCCCCGTGCAACAACCGTTCACCCCCCGCCCCAACTGTGCATCACACCCGTGCAAACCCCTCGTGCAAAGCCCCCCGTGCAACCCCCTGTTGCCCCCCACGCAAACCCACACACAACCCTTGTGCAACCCTCGTGCAAACCCCTGGGCAACCGCCATGTGACCCCCATGCGACCCTTGTGCAAACCCCCGTGCAAGCCCCTGTGCAAGCTCCCGTGCAAGCCCCCGCGTGACCCTCATGCAAGCACCCATGTGACCCTCGTGCAAGCCCCTGTGTGACCCCATGCAAGCCCCGTGCAAGCCCCCATGTGACCCCCGTGCAAGCCCCCGTGCGACCCCCATGCAAGCCCCGTGCAAGCCCTCATGAGACCCTCGTGCAAGCCCCCGTGCAAGCCCCCATGTGACCCCCGTGCGAGCCCCCATGTGACCCCCGTGCAAGCCCCGTGCGACCCCCGTGTGAGCCCCCATGTGACCCTCGTGCAAGCCCCGTGCGACCCCCGTGCGAGCCCCCATGTGACCCCCGTGCAAGCCCCCGTGCAAGCCCCCATGGGACCCCCGTGCGACCCCCATGCAAGCCCCCGTGCAAGCCCCCATGTGACCCCCGTGCGAGCCCCCGTGCAAGCCCCCATGTGACCCCCATGCAAGCCCCATGTGACCCCCGTGCGAGCCCCCATGTGACCGTCGTGCAAGCCCCGTGCGACCCCCGTGCGAGTCCCCATGTGACCCCCATGCGAGCCCCCATGTGACCCCCGTGCAAGCCCCGTGCAAGCCCCGTGCACGCCCCCATGTGACCCTCGTGCAAGCCCCGTGCACGCCCCCATGTGACCCCCGTGCGACCCCCGTGCGAGCCCCCATGTGACCCCCGTGCAAGCCCCCGTGCGAGCCCCGTGCGACCCCCGTGCGAGCCCCCATGTGACCCCCGTGCGAGCCCCGTGCGAGCCCCCGTGCGAGCCCCCATGTGACCCCCGTGCGACCCCCGTGCAAGCCCCCATGTGACCCCCGTGCAAGCCCCATGTGACCCCCGTGCGAGCCCCCATGTGACCCCCGTGCAAGCCCCATGTGACCCCCGGCTGTGCAGGAGCCCCGTGCGACCCCGAGACGTGCTGCGGTGC
>NW_026990466.1:0-37644 GCF_963921805.1 Phalacrocorax carbo | reverse complement strand
GCGGCGGCCCATTCCGGGGTGCCGGACCCGGTCCGTTTTTTGCCGCGGCGGCCCATTTTTTTTGCCGCGGCGGACCATTCCGGGTGTGCCGGCTCCGGTCCGTTTTTTGCCGCGGCGGGCCCATTCCGGGGGTGCCGGGGCCGGTCCGTTTTTTTGCCGCGCGCGGGCCCCATTCCGGGGGTGCCGGGGCCGGTCCGTTTTTTTGCCGCGGCGGCCCATTCCGGGGTGCCGGGTCCGGTCCGTTTTTTGCCGCGGCGGCCCATTCCGGGGTGCCGGACCCGGTCCGTTTTTTTGCCGCGGCGGCCCATTCCGGGGTGCCGGGGCCGGTCCGTTTTTTGCCGCGGCAGCCCATTCCGGGGTGCCGGACCCGGTCCGTTTTTTTCCACGGTGGCCCATTCCGGGGTGCCGGCTCCGGTCCGTTTTTTGCCGCGGCGGCCCATTCCGGGGGTGCCGGCGCCGGTCCGTTTTTTGCCGCGGCGGCCCATTCCGGGGTGCTGGCTCCGGTCCGTTTTTTGCCGCGGCGGCCCATTCCGGGGTGCCGGGTCCGGTCCGTTTTTTGCCGCGGCGGCCCATTCCGGGGTGCCGGACCCGGTCCGTTTTTTTGCCGCGGCGGCCCATTCCGGGGTGCCGGCGCCGGTCCGTTTTTTGCCGCGGCGGCCCATTCCGGGGTGCCGGACCCGGTCCGTTTTTTTCCACGGTGGGCCCATTCCGGGGTGCCGGCTCCGGTCCGTTTTTTGCCGCGGCGGCCCATTCCGGGGTGCCGGCGCCGGGTCCGTTTTTTGCCGCGGCGGCCCATTCCGGGGGTGCCGGCGCCGGTCCGTTTTTTGCCGCGGCGGCCCATTCCGGGGGTGCCGGCTCCGGTCCGTTTTTTGCCGCGGCGGCCCATTCCGGGGTGCCGGACCCGGTCCGTTTTTTGCCGCGGCGGCCCATTCCGGGGTGCAGGGGGCCGGTCCGTTTTTTGCCGCGGCGGCCCCATTCCGGGGGGTGCCGGCTCCGGTCTGTTTTTTGCCGCGGCGGCCCATTCCGGGGTGCCGGGGCCGGTCCGTTTTTTTGCCACGGTGGCCCATTCCGGGGTGCCAGGGCCGGTCCGTTTTTTCTGCCGCGGCGGCCCATTCCGGGGTGCCGGGGCCGGTCCGTTTTTTGCCACGGTGGCCCATTCCGGGGGTGCCGGCTCCGGTCCGTTTTTTTGCCGCGGCGGCCCATTCCGGGGGTGCCGGCGCTGGTCCGTTTTTTGACGCGGCGGCCCATTCCGGGGTGCCGGGGCCGGTCCGTTTTTTGCCGCGGCGGCCCATTCCGGGGGTGCCGGCGCCGGTCTGTTTTTTGCCGCGGCGGCCCATTCCGGGGTGCTGGGGCCGGTCCGTTTTTTGCCGCGGCGGCCCATTCCGGGGTGCCGGCTCCGGTCCGTTTTTTTGCCGCGGCGGCCCATTCCGGGGGTGCCGGACCCGGTCCGTTTTTTTGCCGCGGCGGCCCATTCCGGGGTGCCGGACCCGGTCCGTTTTTTTGCCGCGGCGGCCCATTCCGGGGTGCCGGGGCCGGTCCGTTTTTTTGCCGCGGCGGCCCATTCCGGGGTGCCGGGGCCGGTCCGTTTTTTTGCCGCGGCGGCCCATTCCGGGGTGCCGGAGCCGGTCCGTTTTTTGACGCGGGCGGCCCATTCCGGGGGGCCGGGGCCGGTCCGTTTTTTGCCACGGTGGCCCATTCCGGGGTGCCGGGGCCGGTCCGTTTTTTGCCGCGGCGGCCCATTCCGGGGGTGCCGGCGCCGGTCCGTTTTTTGCCACGGCGGCCCATTCCGGGGTGCCGGACCCGGTCCGTTTTTTTGCCTGGCGGCGGCCCATTCCGGGGTGCAGGACCCGGTCCGTTTTTTGCCGCGGCGGCCCATTCCGGGGTGCCGGAGCCGGGTCCGTTTTTTGCCGCGGCGGCCCATTCCGGGGTGCCGGAGCCGGTCCGTTTTTTGCCGCGGCGGCCCATTCCGGGGTGCCGGCTCCGGTCCGTTTTTTGCCCGCGGCGGCCCATTCCGGGGTGCAGGACCCGGTCCGTTTTTTGCCGCGGCGGCCCATTCCGGGGGTGCCGGGGCCGGTCCGTTTTTTTGCCGCGGCGGCCCATTCCGGGGTGCCGGACCCGGTCCGTTTTTTGCCGCGGCGGCCCATTCCGGGGTGCCGGGTCCGGTCCGTTTTTTGCCGCGGCGGCCCATTCCGGGGTGCCGGCGCCGGTCTGTTTTTTGCCGCGGCGGACCATTCCGGGGTGCCGGCTCCGGTCCGTTTTTTGCCGCGGCGGCCCATTCCGGGGTGCCGGGGCCGGTCCGTTTTTTGACGCGGCGGCCCATTCCGGGGTGCCGGGGCCGGTCCGTTTTTTGCCGCGGCGGCCCATTCCGGGGTGCCGGACCCCGGTCCGTTTTTTGCCGCGGCGGCCCATTCCGGGGTGCCGGGTCCGGTCCGTTTTTTGCCGCGGCGGCCCATTCCGGGGGTGCCGGCGCCGGTCTGTTTTTTGCCGCGGCGGCCCATTCCGGGGTGCCGGCTCCGGTCCGTTTTTTTGCCGCGGCGGCCCATTCCGGGGTGCCGGGGCCGGTCCGTGTTGTGCCGCGGCGGCCCATTCCGGGGGTGCCGGGGCCGGTCCGTTTTTTGCCGCGGCAGCCCATTCCGGGGGTGCCGGACCCGGTCCGTTTTTTGCCACGGTGGCCCATTCCGGGGTGCCGGCTCCGGTCCGTTTTTTGCCGCGGCGGCCCATTCCGGGGGTGCCGGCGCCGGTCCGTTTTTTGCCGCGGCGGCCCATTCCGGGGTGCCGGCTCCGGTCCGTTTTTTGCTGCGGCGGCCCATTCCGGGGTGCCGGGGCCGGTCCGTTTTTTGCCACGGCGGCCCATTCCGGGGTGCCGGGGCCGGTCCGTTTTTTGCCGCGGCGGCGCATTCCGGGGTGCCGGCTCCGGTCCGTTTTCTGCCGCGGCGGCCCATTCCGGGGTGCCGGCTCCGGTCCGTTTTTTGCCGCGGCGGCCCATTCCGGGGTGCCGGCGCCGGTCCGTTTTTTGCCGCGGCGGCCCATTCCGGGGTGCCGGCGCCGGTCCGTTTTTTTGCCGCGGCGGCCCATTCCGGGGTGCCAGAGCCGGTCCGTTTTTTGCCGCGGCGGCCCATTCCGGGGTGCCGGGGCCGGTCCGTTTTTTGACGCGGCGGCCCATTCCGGGGTGCCGGACCCGGTCCGTTTTTTGCCAGCGGCGGCCCATTCCGGGGTGCCGGGGCCGGTCCGTTTTTTGCCGCGGCGGCCCATTCCGGGGTGCCGGACCCGGTCCGTTTTTTGCCGCGGCGGCCCATTCTGGGGTGCAGGGGCCGGTCCGTTTTTTTGCCGCGGCGGCCCATTCCGGGGGTGCCGGCTCCGGTCTGTTTTTTGCCGCGGCGGCCCATTCCGGGGTGCCGGGGCCGGTCCGTTTTTTGCCACGGTGGCCCATTCCGGGGTGCCAGGGCCGGTCCGTTTTTTGCCGCGGCGGCCCATTCCGGGGTGCCGGGGCCGGTCCGTTTTTTGCCACGGTGGCCCATTCCGGGGTGCCAGGGCCGGTCCGTTTTTTGCCGCGGCGGCCCATTCCGGGGTGCCGGCGCTGGTCCGTTTTTTGCCGCGGCGGCCCATTCCGGGGTGCCGGGGCCGGTCCGTTTTTTGCCGCGGCGGCCCATTCCGGGGTGCCGGACCCGGTCCGTTTTTTGCCGCGGCGGCCCATTCCGGGGTGCCGGCTCCGGTCCGTTTTTTGCCGCGGCGGCCCATTCCGGGGGTGCCGGAGCCGGTCCGTTTTTTGCCGCGGCAGCCCATTCCGGGGTGCCGGCGCCGGTCCGTTTTTTGCCGCGGCGGCCCATTCCGGGGTGCCGGCGCCGGTCCGTTTTTTGCCGCGGCGGCCCATTCCGGGGTGCAGGACCCGGTCCGTTTTTTTGCCGCGGCGGCCCATTCCGGGGTGCTGGACCCGGTCCGTTTTTTGACGCGGCAGCCCATTCCGGGGGTGCCGGACCCGGTCCGTTTTTTGCCGCGGCGGCCCATTCCGGGGTGCTGGACCCGGTCCGTTTTTTGACGCGGCGGCCCATTCCGGGGGTGCCGGGGCCGGTCCGTTTTTTGCCGCGGCGGCCCATTCCGGGGTGCCGGCTCCGGTCCGTTTTTTGCCGCGGCGGCCCATTCCGGGGGTGCCGGCGCCGGTCCGTTTTTTGACGCGGCGGCCCATTCCGGGGTGCCGGACCCGGTCCGTTTTTTGCCGCGGCGGCCCATTCCGGGGTGCCGGACCCGGTCCCGTTTTTTGCCGCGGCGGCCCATTCCGGGTTGCCGGAGCCGGTCCGTTTTTTGCCGCGGCGGCCCATTCCGGGGTGCCGGGGCCGGTCCGTTTTTTGCCGCGGCGGCCCATTCCGGGGTGCCGGGGCCGGTCCGTTTTTTGCCGCGGCAGCCCATTCCGGGGTGCCGGGGGCCGGTCCGTTTTTTGCCGCGGCGGCCCATTCCGGGGTGCCGGACCCGGTCCGTTTTTTGACGCGGCAGCCCATTCCGGGGTGCCGGACCCGGTCCGTTTTTTGCCGCGGCGGCCCATTCTGGGGTGCCGGAGCCGGTCCGTTTTTTGCCGCGGCAGCCCATTCCGGGGTGCCGGACCCGGTCCGTTTTTTGCCGCGGCGGCCCATTCCGGGGTGCCGGGGCCGGTCCGTTTTTTTGCCGCGGCGGCCCATTCCGGGGTGCCGGACCCGGTCCGTTTTTTGCCGCGGCGGCCCATTCCGGGGGTGCCGGCTCCGGTCCGTTTTTTGCCGCGGCGGCCCATTCCGGGGGGCCGGCTCCGGTCCGTTTTTTGCTGCGGCGGCCCATTCCGGGGTGCCGGGGCCGGTCCGTTTTTTGCCGCGGCGGCCCATTCCGGGGGTGCCGGCTCCGGTCCGTTTTTTGCCGCGGCGGCCCATTCCGGGGTGCCGGCGCCGGTCCGTTTTTTGCCGCGGCGGCCCATTCCGGGGTGCCGGACCCGGTCCGTTTTTTGCCGCGGCGGCCCATTCCGGGGTGCCGGCTCCGGTCCGTTTTTTGCCGCGGCGGCCCATTCCGGGGTGCCGGGGCCGGTCCGTTTTTTACCGCGGCGGCCCATTCCGGGCTGCCGGCTCCGGTCCGTTTTTTGCCGCGGCGGCCCATTCCGGGGTGCCGGACCCGGTCCGTTTTTTGCCGCGGCGGCCCATTCCGGGGGTGACGGACCCGGGTCCGTTTTTTGCCGCGGCGGCCCATTCCGGGGTGCCGGACCCGGTCCGTTTTTTTGCCGCGGCGGCCCATTCCGGGGTGCCGGGGGCCGGTCCGTTTTTTGCCGCGGCGGCCCATTCCGGGGTGCCGGGTCCGGTCCGTTTTTTGCCGCGGCGGCCTATTCCGGGGTGCCAGAGCCGGTCCGTTTTTTGCCGCGGCGGCCCATTCCGGGGTGCCGGCGCCGGTCCGTTTTTTGCCGCGGCGGCCCATTCCGGGGTGCCGGCTCGGGTCCGTTTTTTGCCGCGGCGGCCCATTCCGGGGTGCCGGCGCCGGTCCGTTTTTTGCCGCGGCGGCCCATTCCGGGGTGCCGGCGCCGGTCCGTTTTTTGCCGCGGCGGCCCATTCCGGGGTGCCGGCGCCGGTCCGTTTTTTTGCCGCGGCGGCCCATTCCGGGGTGCCGGGGCTGGTCCGTTTTTGGCCGCGGCAGCCCATTCCGGGGTGCAGGGGCCGGTCCGTTTTTTGCCGCGGCGGCCCATTCCGGGATGCCGGACCCGGAACGTTTTTTGCCACGGCGGCCCATTCCGGGGTGCCGGGGCCGGTCCGTTTTTTGCCGCGGCGGCCCCATTCCGGGGTGCCGGAGCCGGTCCGTTTTTTGCCGCGGCGGCCCATTCCGGGGTGCCGGCGCCGGTCCGTTTTTTGACCGCGGCAGCCCATTCCGGGGTGCCGGACCCGGTCCGTTTTTTGCCGCGGCGGCCCATTCCGGGGTGCCGGAGCCGGTCCGTTTTTTGACGCGGCAGCCCATTCCGGGGTTGCCGGGGCCGGTCCGTTTTTTGCCGCGGCGGCCCATTCCGGGGTGCCGGGGGCCGGTCCGTTTTTTGCCGCGGCGGCCCATTCCGGGGGTGCCGGAGCCGGTCCGTTTTTTGCCGCGGCGGCCCATTCCGGGGGGCCGGCTCCGGTCCGTTTTTTGCCGCGGCGGCCCATTCCATGGTGCCGGGGCCGGTCCGTTTTTTGCCACGGCGGCCCATTCCGGGGTGCCAGGGCCGGTCCGTTTTTTTGCCGCGGCGGCCCATTCCGGGGGTGCCGGGGCCGGGTCCGTTTTTTGCCGCGGCGGCCCATTCCGGGGTGTCGGGGCCGGTCCGTTTTTTGCCGCGGCGGCCCATTCCGGGGTGCCGGAGCCGGTCCGTTTTTTACCGCGGCGGCCCATTCCGGGGTGTCGGACACGGTCCGTTTTTTGCCGCGGCGGCCCATTCCGGGGTGCCAGCTCAGGTCCGTTTTTTGCCGCGGCGGCCCATTCCGGGGTGCCGGGGCCGGTCCGTTTTTTTGCCGCGGCGGCCCATTCCGGGGTGCCGGAGCCGGTCCGTTTTTTGCCGCGGCGGCCCATTCCGGGGTGCCGGACCCGGTCCGTTTTTTGCCGCGGCGGCCCATTCCGGGGTGCCGGCGCCGGTCCGTTTTTTGCCGCGGCGGCCCATTCCGGGGTGCAGGACCCGGTCCGTTTTTTGCCGCGGCGGCCCATTCCGGGGTGCCGGCGCCGGTCCGTTTTTTGCCGCGGCGGCCCATTCCGGGGTGCCAGGGCCGGTCCGTTTTTTGCCGCGGCGGCCCATTCCGGGGTGCCGGCTCCGGTCCGTTTTTTTGCCGCGGCGGCCCATTCCGGGGTGCCGGACCCGGTCCGTTTTTTGCCGCGGCGGCCCATTCCGGGGTGCCGGGGCCGGTCCGTTTTTTGACGCGGCAGCCCATTCCGGGGTGCCGGGGCCGGTCCGTTTTTTGCCGCGGCGGCCCATTCCGGGGTGCCGGACCCGGTCCGTTTTTTTGCCGCGGCGGCCCATTCCGGGGTGCCGGCTCCGGTCCGTTTTTTGCCGCGGCGGCCCATTCCGGGGGTGCTGGCGCCGGTCTGTTTTTTGCCGCGGCGGACCATTCCGGGGTGCCCGGCTCCGGTCCGTTTTTTGCCGCGGCGGCCCATTCCGGGGTGCCGGCGCCGGTCCGTTTTTTGCCGCGGCGGCCCATTCCGGGGTGCCAGGGCCGGTCCGTTTTTTGCCGCGGCGGCCCATTCCGGGGTGCCGGCTCCGGTCCGTTTTTTGCCGCGGCGGCCCATTCCGGGGTGCCGGACCCGGTCCGTTTTTTGCCGCGGCGGCCCATTCCGGGGGTGCCGGGGCCGGTCCGTTTTTTGCCGCGGCAGCCCATTCCGGGGTGGACCCGGTCCGTTTTTTGCCACGGTGGCCCATTCCGGGGTGCCGGCTCCGGTCCGTTTTTTGCCGCGGCGGCCCATTCCGGGGGGCCGGCTCCGGTCCGTTTTTTGCCGCGGCGGCCCATTCCATGGTGCCGGGGCCGGTCCGTTTTTTGCCACGGTGGCCCATTCCGGGGTGCCAGGGCCGGTCCGTTTTTTGCCGCGGCGGCCCATTCCGGGGTGCCAGAGCCGGTCCGTTTTTTGCCGCGGCGGCCCATTCCGTTGTGCCGGCTCCGGTCCGGTTTTTGCCGCAGCGGCCCATTCCGGGGTGCCAGAGCCGGTCCGTTTTTTTGCCGCGGCGGCCCATTCCGGGGTGCCGGCTCCGGTCCGTTTTTTGCCGCGGCGGCCCATTCCGGGGTGCCGGCGCCGGTTCCGTTTTTTTGCCGCGGCGGCCCATTCCGGGGTGCCGGACCCGGTCCGTTTTTTGCCGCGGCGGCCCATTCCGGGGTGCCGGCTCCGGTCCGTTTTTTTGCCGCGGCGGCCCATTCCGGGGTGCCGGACCCGGTCCGTTTTTTGCCGCGGCAGCCCATTCCGGGGTGCCGGACCCGGTCCGTTTTTTGCCGCGGCGGCCCATTCCGGGGTGCAGGCTCCGGTCCGTTTTTTGCCGCGGCGGCCCATTCCGGGGTGCCGGGGCCGGTCCGTTTTTTTGCCGCGGCGGCCCATTCCGGGGTGCCGGCGCCGGTCCGTTTTTTGCCGCGGCGGCCCATTCCGGGGTGCCGGACCCGGTCCGTTTTTTGCCGCGGCGGCCCATTCCGGGGTGCCGGGGCCGGTCCGTTTTTTGCCGCGGCGGCCCATTCCGGGGTGCCGGAGCCGGTCCGTTTTTTGCCGCGGCGGCCCATTCCGGGGTGCCGGACCCGGTCCGTTTTTTGCCGCGGCGGCCCATTCCGGGGTGCCGGACCCGGTCCGTTTTTTGCCGCGGCGGCCCATTCCGGGGTGCAGGACCCGGTCCGTTTTTTGCCGCGGCGGCCCATTCCGGGGTGCCGGGGCCGGTCCGTTTTTTGCCGCGGCGGCCCATTCCGGGGTGCCGGGGCCGGTCCGTTTTTTGCCGCGGCGGCCCATTCCGGGGTGCCGGACCCGGTCCGTTTTTTGCCGCGGCGGCCCATTCCGGGGTGCCGGGTCCGGTCCGTTTTTTGCCGCGGCGGCCCATTCCGGGGTGCCGGCGCCGGTCTGTTTTTTGCCGCGGCGGCCCATTCCGGGGTGCCGGCTCCGGTCCGTTTTTTGCCGCGGCGGCCCATTCCGGGGTGCCGGGGCCGGTCCGTTTTTTGCCGCGGCGGCCCATTCCGGGGTGCCAGGGCCGGTCCGTTTTTTGCCGCGGCGGCCCATTCCGGGGTGCCGGCTCCGGTCCGTTTTTTTGCCGCGGCGGCCCATTCCGGGGTGCCGGGGCCGGTCCGTTTTTTGCCGCGGCAGCCCATTCCGGGGTGCCGGACCCGGTCCGTTTTTTGCCACGGTGGCCCATTCCGGGGTGCCGGCTCCGGTCCGTTTTTTGCCGCGGCGGCCCATTCCGGGGGGCCGGCTCCGGTCCGTTTTTTGCCGCGGCGGCCCATTCCATGGTGCCGGAGCCGGTCCGTTTTTTGCCACGGTGGCCCATTCCGGGGTGCCAGGGCCGGTCCGTTTTTTGCCGCGGCGGCCCATTCCGGGGTGCCAGAGCCGGTCCGTTTTTTGCCGCGGCGGCCCATTCCGGGGTGCCGGGGCCTGTCCGTTTTTTGCCGCGGCGGCCCATTCCGGGGTGCCGGACCCGGTCCGTTTTTTGCCGCGGCAGCCCATTCCGGGGTGCCGGGTCTGGTCCGTTTTTTGCCGCGGCGGCCCATTCCGGGGTGCCGGGGCCGGTCCGTTTTTTGCCGCGGCGGCCCATTCCGGGGTGCCGGCTCCGGTCCGTTTTTTGCCGCGGCGGCCCATTCCGGGGTGCCAGAGCCGGTCCGTTTTTTGCCGCGGCGGCCCATTCCGGGGTGCCGGACCCGGTCCGTTTTTTGCCGCGGCGGCCCATTCCGGGGTGCCGGCTCCGGTCCGTTTTTTGCCGCGGCGGCCCATTCCGGGGTGCCGGACCCGGTCCGTTTTTTGCTGCGGCAGCCCATTCCGGGGTGCCGGAGCCGGTCCGTTTTTTGCCGCGGCGGCCCATTCCGGGGTGCCGGAGCCGGTCCGTTTTTTGCCGCGGCGGCCCATTCCGGGGTGCCGGCGCCGGTCCGTTTTTTGCCGCGGCGGCCCATTCCGGGGTGCCGGACCCGGTCCGTTTTTTGCCGCGGCGGCCCATTCCGGGGTGCCGGGGCCGGTCCGTTTTTTGCCGCGGCGGCCCATTCCGGGGTGCCGGACCCGGTCCGTTTTTTGCCGCGGCGGCCCATTCCGGGGTGCCGGACCCGGTCCGTTTTTTGCCGCAGCGGCCCATTCCGGGGTGCAGGACCCGGTCCGTTTTTTGCCGCGGCGGCCCATTCCGGGGTGCCGGGGCCGGTCCGTTTTTTGCCGCGGCGGCCCATTCCGGGGTGCCGGACCCGGTCCGTTTTTTGCCGCGGCGGCCCATTCCGGGGTGCCGGACCCGGTCCGTTTTTTGCCGCGGCGGCCCATTCCGGGGTGCCGGCGCCCGTCTGTTTTTTGCCGCGGCGGCCCATTCCGGGGTGCCGGACACGGTCCGTTTTTTGCCGCGGCGGCCCATTCCGGGGTGCCGGGGCCGGTCCGTTTTTTGACGCGGCGGCCCATTCCGGGGTGCCGGCGCCGGTCCGTTTTTTTGCCGCGGCGGCCCATTCCGGGGTGCCGGACCCGGTCCGTTTTTTGCCGCGGCGGCCCATTCCGGGGGTGCCGGGTCCGGTCCGTTTTTTGCCGCGGCGGCCCATTCCGGGGTGCCGGCGCCGGTCTGTTTTTTGCCGCGGCGGACCATTCCGGGGTGCCGGCTCCGGTCCGTTTTTTGCCGCGGCGGCCCATTCCGGGGTGCCGGGGCCGGTCCGTTTTTTGCCGCGGCGGCCCATTCCGGGGTGCCGGGGCCGGTCCGTTTTTTGCCGCGGCGGCCCATTCCGGGGTGCCGGACCCGGTCCGTTTTTTGCCGGCGGCGGCCCATTCCGGGGTGCCGGGGCCGGTCCGTTTTTTGCCGCGGCAGCCCATTCCGGGGTGCCGGGGCCGGTCCGTTTTTTTCCACGGTGGCCCATTCCGGGGTGCCGGGCTCCGGTCCGTTTTTTGCCGCGGCGGCCCATTCCGGGGTGCCGGCGCCGGTCCGTTTTTTGCCGCGGCGGCCCATTCCGGGGTGCTGGCTCCGGTCCGTTTTTTGCCGCGGCGGCCCATTCCGGGGTGCCGGGTCCGGTCCGTTTTTTGCCGCGGCGGCCCATTCCGGGGTGCCGGACCCGGTCCGTTTTTTGCCGCGGCGGCCCATTCCGGGGTGCCGGGGCCGGTCCGTTTTTTGCCGCGGCAGCCCATTCCGGGGTGCCGGACCCGGTCCGTTTTTTTCCACGGTGGCCCATTCCGGGGTGCCGGGGCCGGTCCGTTTTTTGCCGCGGCGGCCCATTCCGGGGTGCCGGCGCCGGTCCGTTTTTTGCCGCGGCGGCCCATTCCGGGGTGCTGGCTCCGGTCTGTTTTTTGCCGCGGCGGCCCATTCCGGGGTGCCGGGGCCGGTCCGTTTTTTGCCACGGCGGCCCATTCCGGGGTGCCGGCGCCGGTCCGTTTTTTGCCGCGGCGGCCCATTCCGGGGTGCCGGCTCCGGTCCGTTTTTTGCCGCGGCGGCCCATTCCGGGGTGCCGGGCGCCGGTCCGTTTTTTGCCGCGGCGGCCCATTCCGGGGTGCCAGAGCCGGTCCGTTTTTTGCCGCGGCGGCCCATTCCGGGGTGCCGGGGCCGGTCCGTTTTTTTGCCGCGGCGGCCCATTCCGGGGTGCCGGCGCCGGTCCGTTTTTTGCCGCGGCGGCCCATTCCGGGGTGCCGGACCCGGTCCGTTTTTTTGCCGCGGCGGCCCATTCCGGGGTGCAGGGGCCGGTCCGTTTTTTGCCGCGGCGGCCCATTCCGGGGTGCCGGCTCCGGTCTGTTTTTTGCCGCGGCGGCCCATTCCGGGGTGCCGGGGCCGGTCCGTTTTTTGCCACGGTGGCCCATTCCGGGGTGCCAGGGCCGGTCCGTTTTTTGCCGCGGCGGCCCATTCCGGGGTGCCGGGGCCGGTCCGTTTTTTGCCACGGTGGCCCATTCCGGGGTGCCGGCTCCGGTCCGTTTTTTGCCGCGGCGGCCCATTCCGGGGTGCCGGCGCTGGTCCGTTTTTTGACGCGGCGGCCCATTCCGGGGTGCCGGGGCCGGTCCGTTTTTTGCCGCGGCGGCCCATTCCGGGGTGCCGGCGCCGGTCTGTTTTTTGCCGCGGCGGCCCATTCCGGGGTGCTGGGGCCGGTCCGTTTTTTGCCGCGGCGGCCCATTCCGGGGTGCCGGCTCCGGTCCGTTTTTTGCCGCGGCGGCCCATTCCGGGGTGCCGGACCCGGTCCGTTTTTTGCCGCGGCGGCCCATTCCGGGGTGCCGGACCCGGTCCGTTTTTTGCCGCGGCGGCCCATTCCGGGGTGCCGGGGCCGGTCCGTTTTTTGCCGCGGCGGCCCATTCCGGGGTGCCGGGGCCGGTCCGTTTTTTGCCGGCGGCGGCCCATTCCGGGGTGCCGGAGCCGGTCCGTTTTTTGACGCGGCGGCCCATTCCGGGGGGGCCGGGGCCGGTCCGTTTTTTGCCACGGTGGCCCATTCCGGGGTGCCGGGGCCGGTCCGTTTTTTGCCGCGGCGGCCCATTCCGGGGTGCCGGCGCCGGTCCGTTTTTTGCCACGGCGGCCCATTCCGGGGTGCCGGACCCGGTCCGTTTTTTGCCGCGGCGGGCCCATTCCGGGGTGCAGGACCCGGTCCGTTTTTTGCCGCGGCGGCCCATTCCGGGGTGCCGGAGCCGGTCCGTTTTTTGCCGCGGCGGCCCATTCCGGGGTGCCGGAGCCGGTCCGTTTTTTGCCGCGGCGGCCCATTCCGGGGTGCCGGACCCGGTCCGTTTTTTTGCCGCGGCGGCCCATTCCGGGGTGCAGGACCCGGTCCGTTTTTTGCCGCGGCGGCCCATTCCGGGGTGCCGGGGCCGGTCCGTTTTTTGCCGCGGCGGCCCATTCCGGGGTGCCGGACCCGGTCCGTTTTTTTGCCGCGGCGGCCCATTCCGGGGTGCCGGGTCCGGTCCGTTTTTTGCCGCGGCGGCCCATTCCGGGGTGCCGGCGCCGGTCTGTTTTTTGCCGCGGCGGACCATTCCGGGGTGCCGGCTCCGGTCCGTTTTTTGCCGCGGCGGCCCATTCCGGGGTGCCGGGGCCGGTCCGTTTTTTGACGCGGCGGCCCATTCCGGGGTGCCGGGGCCGGTCCGTTTTTTGCCGCGGCGGCCCATTCCGGGGTGCCGGACCCGGTCCGTTTTTTGCCGCGGCGGCCCATTCCGGGGTGCCGGGTCCGGTCCGTTTTTTGCCGCGGCGGCCCATTCCGGGGTGCCGGCGCCGGTCTGTTTTTTGCCGCGGCGGCCCATTCCGGGGTGCCGGCTCCGGTCCGTTTTTTGCCGCGGCGGCCCATTCCGGGGTGCCGGGGCCGGTCCGTTTTTTGCCGCGGCGGCCCATTCCGGGGTGCCGGGGCCGGTCCGTTTTTTGCCGCGGCAGCCCATTCCGGGGTGCCGGACCCGGTCCGTTTTTTGCCACGGTGGCCCATTCCGGGGTGCCGGCTCCGGTCCGTTTTTTGCCGCGGCGGCCCATTCCGGGGTGCCGGCGCCGGTCCGTTTTTTGCCGCGGCGGCCCATTCCGGGGTGCCGGCTCCGGTCCGTTTTTTGCTGCGGCGGCCCATTCCGGGGTGCCGGGGCCGGTCCGTTTTTTGCCACGGCGGCCCATTCCGGGGTGCCGGGGCCGGTCCGTTTTTTGCCGCGGCGGCCCATTCCGGGGTGCCGGCTCCGGTCCGTTTTCTGCCGCGGCGGCCCATTCCGGGGTGCCGGCTCCGGTCCGTTTTTTGCCGCGGCGGCCCATTCCGGGGTGCCGGCGCCGGTCCGTTTTTTGCCGCGGCGGCCCATTCCGGGGTGCCGGCGCCGGTCCGTTTTTTGCCGCGGCGGCCCATTCCGGGGTGCCAGAGCCGGTCCGTTTTTTGCCGCGGCGGCCCATTCCGGGGTGCCGGGGCCGGTCCGTTTTTTGCCGCGGCGGCCCATTCCGGGGTGCCGGACCCGGTCCGTTTTTTGCCGCGGCGGCCCATTCCGGGGTGCCGGGGCCGGTCCGTTTTTTGCCGCGGCGGCCCATTCCGGGGTGCCGGACCCGGTCCGTTTTTTGCCGCGGCGGCCCATTCTGGGGTGCAGGGGCCGGTCCGTTTTTTGCCGCGGCGGCCCATTCCGGGGTGCCGGCTCCGGTCTGTTTTTTGCCGCGGCGGCCCATTCCGGGGTGCCGGGGCCGGTCCGTTTTTTGCCACGGTGGCCCATTCCGGGGTGCCAGGGCCGGTCCGTTTTTTGCCGCGGCGGCCCATTCCGGGGTGCCGGGGCCGGTCCGTTTTTTTGCCACGGTGGCCCATTCCGGGGTGCCAGGGCCGGTCCGTTTTTTGCCGCGGCGGCCCATTCCGGGGTGCCGGCGCTGGTCCGTTTTTTGCCGCGGCGGCCCATTCCGGGGTGCCGGGGCCGGTCCGTTTTTTGCCGCGGCGGCCCATTCCGGGGTGCCGGACCCGGTCCGTTTTTTGCCGCGGCGGCCCATTCCGGGGTGCCGGCTCCGGTCCGTTTTTTGCCGCGGCGGCCCATTCCGGGGTGCCGGAGCCGGTCCGTTTTTTGCCGCGGCAGCCCATTCCGGGGTGCCGGCGCCGGTCCGTTTTTTGCCGCGGCGGCCCATTCCGGGGTGCCGGCGCCGGTCCGTTTTTTGCCGCGGCGGCCCATTCCGGGGTGCAGGACCCGGTCCGTTTTTTGCCGCGGCGGCCCATTCCGGGGTGCTGGACCCGGTCCGTTTTTTGACGCGGCAGCCCATTCCGGGGTGCCGGACCCGGTCCGTTTTTTGCCGCGGCGGCCCATTCCGGGGTGCTGGACCCGGTCCGTTTTTTGACGCGGCGGCCCATTCCGGGGTGCCGGGGCCGGTCCGTTTTTTGCCGCGGCGGCCCATTCCGGGGTGCCGGAGCCGGTCCGTTTTTTGCCGCGGCGGCCCATTCCGGGGTGCCGGGGCCGGTCCGTTTTTTGCCGCGGCGGCCCATTCCGGGGTGCCAGAGCCGGTCCGTTTTTTTGCCGCGGCGGCCCATTCCGGGGTGCCGGCGCCGGTCCGTTTTATGCCGCGGCGGCCCATTCCGGGGTGCCGGGGCCGGTCCGTTTTTTGCCGCGGCGGCCCATTCCGGGGTGCCGGCGCCGGTCCGTTTTTTGCCGCGGCGGCCCATTCCGGGGTGCCGGGGGGGCCGGTCCGTTTTTTGCCGCGGCGGCCCATTCCGGGGGTGCCGGCGCCGGTCCGTTTTTTGCCGCGGCGGCCCATTCCGGGGTGCCGGACCCGGTCCGTTTTTTGCCGCGGCGGCCCATTCCGGGGTGCCAGGGCCGGTCCGTTTTTTTGCCGCGGCGGCCCATTCCGGGGGTGCCGGCGCCGGTCCGTTTTTTGCCGCGGCGGCCCATTCCGGGGTGCCGGCTCCGGTCCGTTTTTTGCCGCGGCGGCCCATTCCGGGGTGCCGGAGCCGGTCCGTTTTTTGCCGCGGCGGCCCATTCCGGGGTGCCGGGGCCGGTCCGTTTTTTGCCGCGGCGGCCCATTCCGGGGTGCCGGCGCCGGTCCGTTTTTTGCCGCGGCGGCCCATTCCGGGGTGCCGGACCCGGTCCGTTTTTTGCCACGGGGGCCCATTCCGGGGTGCCGGGGCCGGTCCGTTTTTTGCCGCGGCGGCCCATTCCGGGTGCCGGAGCCGGTCCGTTTTTTGCCGCGGCGGCCCATTCCGGGGTGCCGGGGCCGGTCCGTTTTTTGCCGCGGCGGCCCATTCCGGGGTGCCGGGCCGGTCCGTTTTTTGCCGCGGCGGCCCATTCCGGGGTGCCGGACCCGGTCCGTTTTTTGCCGCGGCGGCCCATTCCGGGGTGCCGGCTCCGGTCCGTTTTTTGCCGCGGCGGCCCATTCCGGGGGTGCCGGACCCGGTCCGTTTTTTGACGCGGCGGCCCATTCCGGGGTGCCGGGGCCGGTCCGTTTTTTTGCCGCGGCGGCCCATTCCGGGGTGCCGGAACCGGTCCGTTTTTTGCCGCGGCGGCCCATTCCGGGGTGCCGGGGCCGGTCCGTTTTTTGCCGCGGCGGACCATTCCGGGGTGCCAGAGCCGGTCCGTTTTTTGCCGCGGCGGCCCATTCCGGGGTGCCGGCGCCGGTCCGTTTTTTGCCGCGGCAGCCCATTCCGGGGTGCTGGACCCGGTCCGTTTTTTGCCACGGTGGCCCATTCCGGGGTGCCGGGGCCGGTCCGTTTTTTGCCGCGGCGGCCCATTCCGGGGTGCCGGGGCCGGTCCGTTTTTTGCCGCGGCGGCCCATTCCGGGGTGCCGGGGCCGGTCCGTTTTTTGCCGCGGCGGCCCATTCCGGGGTGCCGGGGCCGGTCCGTTTTTTGCCGCGGCGGCCCATTCCGGGGTGCCGGCTCCGGTCCGTTTTTTGCCGCGGCGGCCCATTCCGGGGTGCCGGACCCGGTCCGTTTTTTGACGCGGCGGCCCATTCCGGGGTGCCGGGGCCGGTCCGTTTTTTGCCGCGGCGGCCCATTCCGGGGTGCCGGCGCCGGTCCGTTTTTTGCCGCGGCAGCCCATTCCGGGGTGCCGGACCCGGTCCGTTTTTTGCCACGGTGGCCCATTCCGGGGTGCGGGCGCCGGTCCGTTTTTTGCCGCGGCGGCCCATTCCGGAGTGCCGGGGCCGGTCCGTTTTTTGCCGCGGCGGCCCATTCCGGGGTGCCGGGGCCGGTCCGTTTTTTGCCGCGGCGGCCCATTCCGGGGTGCCGGACCCGGTCCGTTTTTTGCCACGGCGGCCCATTCCGGGGTGCCGGACCCGGTCCGTTTTTTGCCGCGGCGGCCCATTCCGGGGTGCCGGCTCTGGTCCGTTTTTGCCGCGGCGGCCCATTCCGGGGTGCCGGCGCCGGTCCGTTTTTTGCCGCGGCGGCCCATTCCGGGGTGCCGGACCCGGTCCGTTTTTTGCCGCGGCGGCCCATTCCGGGGTGCCGGAGCCGGTCCGTTTTTTGCCGCGGCGGCCCATTCCGGGGTGCCGGCTCCGGCCCGTTTTTTGCCGCGGCGGCCCATTCCGGGGTGCCAGGGCCGGTCCGTTTTTTTGCCGCGGTGGCCCATTCGGGGTGCCGGGGCCGGTCCGTTTTTTGCCGCGGCGGCCCATTCCGGGGTGCCGGGGCCGGTCCGTTTTTTGCCGCGGCGGCCCATTCCGGGGTGCCGGGGCCGGTCCGTTTTTTGCCGCGGCGGCCCATTCCGGGGTGCCGGCTCCGGTCTGTTTTTTGCCGCGGCGGCCCATTCCGGGGGTGCCGCCTCCGGTCCGTTTTTTGCCGCGGCGGCCCATTCCGGGGTGCCGGGGCCGGTCCGTTTTTTGCCGCGGCGACCCATTCCGGGGTGCCGGCTCCGGTCCGTTTTTTGACGCGGCGGCCCATTCCGGGGTGCCGGCGCCGGTCCGTTTTTTGCCGCGGCGGCCCATTCCGGGATGCCGGACCCGGACCGTTTTTTGCCACAGCGGCCCATTCCGGGGTGCCAGGGCCGGTCCGTTTTTTGCCGCGGCGGCCCATTCCGGGGTGCCGGCTCCGGTCCGTTTTTTGCCGCGGCGGCCCATTCCGGGGTGCCGGGGCCGGTCCGTTTTTTGCCGCGGCGGCCCATTCCGGGGTGCCGGCTCCGGTCCGTTTTTTGCCGCGGCGGCCCATTCCGGGGTGCCGGGGCCGGTCCGTTTTTTGCCGCGGCGGCCCATTCCGGGGGTGCCGGCTCCGGCCCATTTTTTGACGCGGCGGCCCATTCCGGGGTGCCGGCTCCGGCCCATTTTTTGACGCGGCGGCCCATTCCGGGGTGCCGGGGCCGGTCCGTTTTTTGCCGCGGCGGCCCATTCCGGGGTGCCGGACCCGATCCGTTTTTTGCCGCGGCGGCCCATTCCGGGGTGCCGGGGCCGGTCCGTTTTTTGCCGCGGCAGCCCATTCCGGGGTGCCGGACCCGGTCCGTTTTTTGCCGCGGCGGCCCATTCCGGGGTGCCGGGGCCGGTCCGTTTTTTGCCGCGGCGGCCCATTCCGGGGGTGCCGGCGCCGGTCCGTTTTTTGCCGCGGCGGCCCATTCCGGGGTGCCGGCGCCGGTCCGTTTTTTGCCGCGGCGGCCCATTCCGGGGTGCCGGCGCTGGTCCGTTTTTTGACGCGGCGGCCCATTCCGGGGTGCCGGACCCGGTCCGTTTTTTGCCACGGTGGCCCATTCCGGGGTGCCGGCTCCGGTCCGTTTTTTGCCGCGGCGGCCCATTCCGGGGTGCCGGGGCCGGTCCGTTTTTTGCCGCGGCGGCCCTTTCCGGGTGTCAGAGCCGGTCCGTTTTTTGCCGCGGCGGCCCATTCCGGGGTGCCGGCGCCGGTCCGTTTTTTGCCGCGGCGGCCCATTCCGGGGTGCCGGCTCCGGCCCGTTTTTTGCCGCGGCGGCCCATTCCGGGGTGCCGGCGCTGGTCCGTTTTTTGACGCGGCGGCCCATTCCGGGGTGCCGGCTCTGGTCCGTTTTTTGCCGCGGCGGCCCATTCCGGGGTGCCGGGGCCGGTCCGTTTTTTGCCGCGGCGGCCCATTCCGGGGTGCCGGGGCCGGTCCGTTTTTTGCCGCGGCGGCCCATTCCGGGGTGCCGGACCCGGTCCGTTTTTTGCCGCGGCGGCCCATTCCGGGGTGCCGGGGCCGGTCCGTTTTTTGCCGCGGCGGCCCATTCCGGGGTGCCGGGGCCGGTCCGTTTTTTGCCGCGGCGGCCCATTCCGGGGTGCCGGGGCCGGTCCGTTTTTTGCCGCGGCGGCCCATTCCGGGGTGCCGGGGCCGGTCCGTTTTTTGCCGTGGCGGCCCATTCCGGGGTGCCGGCGCCGGTCCGTTTTTTGCCGCGGCGGCCCATTCCGGGGGTGCCGGAGCCGGTCCGTTTTTTGCCGCGGCGGCCCATTCCGGGGTGCCGGCTCCGGCCCGTTTTTTGACGCGGCGGCCCATTCTGGGGTGCCGGCGCCGGTCCGTTTTTTGACGCGGCGGCCCATTCCGGGGTGCCGGGGCCGGTCCGTTTTTTGCCGCGGCGGCCCATTCCGGGGTGCCGGGGCCGGTCCGTTTTTTGCCGCGGCGGCCCATTCCGGGGTGCCGGCGCCGGTCCGTTTTTTGCCGCGGCGGCCCATTCCGGGGTGCCGGGGCCGGTCCGTTTTTTGCCGCGGCGGCCCATTCCGGGGTGCCGGGGCCGGTCCGTTTTTTGCCGCGGCGGCCCATTCCGGGGTGCCGGGGCCGGTCCGTTTTTTGCCGCGGCGGCCCATTCCGGGGTGCCGGGGCCGGTCTGTTTTTTTGCCGCGGCAGCCCATTCCGGGGTGCCGGCGCCGGTCCGTTTTTTGCCGCGGCGGCCCATTCCGGGGTGCCGGCGCCGGTCCGTTTTTTGCCGCGGCGGCCCATTCCGGGGTGCCGGCGCTGGTCCGTTTTTTGACGCGGCGGCCCATTCCGGGGTGCCGGACCCGGTCCGTTTTTTGCCACGGTGGCCCATTCCGGGGTGCCGGCTCCGGTCCGTTTTTTGCCGCGGCGGCCCATTCCGGGGTGCCGGGGCCGGTCCGTTTTTTGCCGCGGCGGCCCTTTCCGGGGTGTCAGAGCCGGTCCGTTTTTTGCCGCGGCGGCCCATTCCGGGGTGCCGGCGCCGGTCCGTTTTTTGCCGCGGCGGCCCATTCCGGGGTGCCGGCTCCGGCCCGTTTTTTGCCGCGGCGGCCCATTCCGGGGTGCCGGCGCTGGTCCGTTTTTTGACGCGGCGGCCCATTCCGGGGTGCCGGCTCTGGTCCGTTTTTTGCCGCGGCGGCCCATTCCGGGGTGCCGGGGCCGGTCCGTTTTTTGCCGCGGCGGCCCATTCCGGGGTGCCGGGGCCGGTCCGTTTTTTGCCGCGGCGGCCCATTCCGGGGTGCCGGACCCGGTCCGTTTTTTGCCGCGGCGGCCCATTCCGGGGTGCCGGGGCCGGTCCGTTTTTTGCCGCGGCGGCCCATTCCGGGGTGCCGGGGCCGGTCCGTTTTTTGCCGCGGCGGCCCATTCCGGGGTGCCGGGGCCGGTCCGTTTTTTGCCGCGGCGGCCCATTCCGGGGTGCCGGGGCCGGTCCGTTTTTTGCCGTGGCGGCCCATTCCGGGGTGCCGGCGCCGGTCCGTTTTTTGCCGCGGCGGCCCATTCCGGGGTGCCGGAGCCGGTCCGTTTTTTGCCGCGGCGGCCCATTCCGGGGTGCCGGCTCCGGCCCGTTTTTTGACGCGGCGGCCCATTCTGGGGTGCCGGCGCCGGTCCGTTTTTGACGCGGCGGCCCATTCCGGGGTGCCGGGGCCGGTCCGTTTTTTGCCGCGGCGGCCCATTCCGGGGTGCCGGGGCCGGTCCGTTTTTTTGCCGCGGCGGCCCATTCCGGGGTGCCGGCGCCGGTCCGTTTTTTGCCGCGGCGGCCCATTCCGGGGTGCCGGGGCCGGTCCGTTTTTTGCCGCGGCGGCCCATTCCGGGGTGCCGGGGCCGGTCCGTTTTTTGCCGCGGCAGCCCATTCCGGGGTGCCGGGGCCGGTCCGTTTTTTGCCACGGTGGCCCATTCCGGGGTGCCAGGGCCGGTCCGTTTTTTGCCGCGGCGGCCCATTCCGGGGTGCCGGCTCCGATCCGTTTTTTGCCGCGGCGGCCCATTCCGGGGTGCCAGAGCCGGTCCGTTTTTTGCCGCGGCGGCCCATTCCGGGGTGCCGGAGCCGGTCCGTTTTTTGCCGCGGCGGCCCATTCCGGGGTGCCGGCGCCGGTCCGTTTTTTGCCGCGGCGGCCCATTCCGGGGTGCCGGGGCCGGTCCGTTTTTTGCCGCGGCGGCCCATTCCGGGGTGCCAGAGCCGGTCCGTTTTTTGCCGCGGCGGCCCATTCCGGGGTGCCGGCGCCGGTCCGTTTTATGCCGCGGCGGCCCATTCCGGGGTGCCGGGGCCGGTCCGTTTTTTGCCGCGGCGGCCCATTCCGGGGTGCCGGCGCCGGTCCGTTTTTTGCCGCGGCGGCCCATTCCGGGGTGCCGGACCCGGTCCGTTTTTTGCCGCGGCGGCCCATTCCGGGGTGCCGGCGCCGGTCCGTTTTTTGCCGCGGCGGCCCATTCCGGGGTGCCGGACCCGGTCCGTTTTTTGCCGCGGCGGCCCATTCCGGGGTGCCGGCTCGGGTCCGTTTTTTGCCGCGGCGGCCCATTCCGGGGTGCCGGACCCGGTCCGTTTTTTGCCGCGGCAGCCCATTCCGGGGTGCCGGGTCTGGTCCGTTTTTTGCCGCGGCGGCCCATTCCGGGGTGCCGGGGCCGGTCCGTTTTTTGCCGCGGCGGCCCATTCCGGGGTGCCGGAGCCGGTCCGTTTTTTTGCCGCGGCGGCCCATTCCGGGGTGCCGGCGCCGGTCCGTTTTTTGCCGCGGCGGCCCATTCCGGGGTGCCGGGGCCGGTCCGTTTTTTGCCGCGGCGGCCCATTCCGGGGTGCCGGGGCCGGTCCGTTTTTTGCCGCGGCGGCCCATTCCGGGGTGCCGGAGCCGGTCCGTTTTTTGCCGCGGCGGCCCATTCCGGGGTGCCGGACCCGGTCCGTTTTTTGCCGCGGCGGCCCATTCCGGGGTGCCGGACCCGGTCCGTTTTTTGCCGCGGCGGCCCATTCCGGGGTGCAGGACCCGGTCCGTTTTTTGCCGCGGCGGCCCATTCCGGGGTGCCGGGGCCGGTCCGTTTTTTGCCACGGCGGCCCATTCCGGGGTGCCGGACCCGGTCCGTTTTTTGCCGCGGCGGCCCATTCCGGGGTGCCGGGTCCGGTCCGTTTTTTGCCGCGGCGGCCCATTCCGGGGTGCCGGCGCCGGTCTGTTTTTTGCCGCGGCGGACCATTCCGGGGTGCCGGCTCTGGTCCGTTTTTTGCCGCGGCGGCCCATTCCGGGGTGCCGGGGCCGGTCCGTTTTTTGACGCGGCGGCCCATTCCGGGGTGCCGGGGCCGGTCCGTTTTTTGCCGCGGCGGCCCATTCCGGGGTGCCGGCGCCGGTCCGTTTTTTGCCGCGGCGGCCCATTCCGGGGTGCCGGACCCGGTCCGTTTTTTGCCGCGGCGGCCCATTCCGGGGTGCCGGCGCCGGTCCGTTTTTTGCCGCGGCGGCCCATTCCGGGGTGCCGGGCTCCGGTCCGTTTTTTGCCGCGGCGGCCCATTCCGGGGTGCCGGGGCCGGTCCGTTTTTTGCCACGGCGGCCCATTCCGGGGTGCCGGGGCCGGTCCGTTTTTTGCCGCGGCGGCCCATTCCGGGGTGCCGGCTCCGGTCCGTTTTTTGCCGCGGCGGCCCATTCCGGGGTGCCGGCTCCGGTCCGTTTTTTGCCGCGGCGGCCCATTCCGGGGTGCCAGAGCCGGTCCGTTTTTTGCCGCGGCGGCCCATTCCGGGGTGCCGGGGCCGGTCCGTTTTTTTGCCGCGGCGGCCCATTCCGGGGTGCCGGCGCCGGTCCGTTTTTTGCCGCGGCGGCCCATTCCGGGGTGCCGGGGCCGGTCCGTTTTTTGCCGCGGCGGCCCATTCCGGGGTGCCGGACCCGGTCCGTTTTTTGCCGCGGCGGCCCATTCCGGGGTGCAGGGGCCGGTCCGTTTTTTGCCGCGGCGGCCCATTCCGGGGTGCCGGCTCCGGTCTGTTTTTTGCCGCGGCGGCCCATTCCGGGGTGCCGGGGCCGGTCCGTTTTTTGCCACGGTGGCCCATTCCGGGGTGCCAGGGCCGGTCCGTTTTTTTGCCGCGGCGGCCCATTCCGGGGTGCCGGGGCCGGTCCGTTTTTTGCCACGGTGGCCCATTCCGGGGTGCCAGGGCCGGTCCGTTTTTTGCCGCGGCGGCCCATTCCGGGGTGCCGGCGCTGGTCCGTTTTTTGACGCGGCGGCCCATTCCGGGGTGCCGGGGCCGGTCCGTTTTTTGCCGCGGCGGCCCATTCCGGGGTGCCGGCGCCGGTCCGTTTTTTGCCGCGGCGGCCCATTCCGGGGTGCTGGGGCCGGTCCGTTTTTTGCCGCGGCGGCCCATTCCGGGGTGCCGGCGCCGGTCCGTTTTTTGCCGCGGCGGCCCATTCCGGGGTGCCGGCGCGGTCCGTTTTTTTGCCGCGGCGGCCCATTCCGGGGTGCCGGGGCCGGTCCGTTTTTTGCCGCGGCAGCCCATTCCGGGGTGCCGGACCCGGTCCGTTTTTTGCCGCGGCGGCCCATTCCGGGGTGCCGGGGCCGGTCCGTTTTTTGCCGCGGCGGCCCATTCCGGGGTGCCGGAGCCGGTCCGTTTTTTGACGCGGCGGCCCATTCCGGGGGGCCGGGGCGGTCCGTTTTTTGCCACGGTGGCCCATTCCGGGGTGCCGGGGCCGGTCCGTTTTTTGCCGCGGCGGCCCATTCCGGGGTGCCGGGGCCGGTCCGTTTTTTGCCACGGCGGCCCATTCCGGGGTGCCGGACCCGGTCCGTTTTTTGCCGCGGCGGCCCATTCCGGGGTGCCGGGGCCGGTCCGTTTTTTGCCGCGGCGGCCCATTCCGGGGTGCCGGAGCCGGTCCGTTTTTTGCCGCGGCGGCCCATTCCGGGGTGCCGGACCCGGCCCGTTTTTTGCCGCGGCGGCCCATTCCGGGGTGCCGGGGCCGGTCCGTTTTTTGCCGCGGCGGCCCATTCCGGGGTGCCGGACCCGGTCCGTTTTTGCCGCGGCGGCCCATTCCGGGGTGCCGGCTCCGGTCCGTTTTTTGCCGCGGCGGCCCATTCCGGGGTGCCGGAGCCGGTCCGTTTTTTGCCGCGGCAGCCCATTCCGGGGTGCCGGCGCCGGTCCGTTTTTTGCCGCGGCGGCCCATTCCGGGGTGCCGGCGCCGGTCCGTTTTTTTGCCGCGGCGGCCCATTCCGGGGTGCCGGAGCCGGTCCGTTTTTTGCCGCGGCGGCCCATTCCGGGGGTGCTGGACCCGGTCCGTTTTTGACGCGGCAGCCCATTCCGGGGGTGCCGGACCCGGTCCGTTTTTTGCCGCGGCGGCCCATTCCGGGGTGCTGGACCCGGTCCGTTTTTTGACGCGGCGGCCCATTCCGGGGTGCCGGGGCCGGTCCGTTTTTTGCCGCGGCGGCCCATTCCGGGGTGCCGGAGCCGGTCCGTTTTTTGCCGCGGCGGCCCATTCCGGGGTGCCGGGGCCGGTCCGTTTTTTGCCGCGGCGGCCCATTCCGGGGTGCCAGAGCCGGTCCGTTTTTTGCCGCGGCGGCCCATTCCGGGGTGCCGGCGCCGGTCCGTTTTATGCCGCGGCGGCCCATTCCGGGGTGCCGGGGCCGGTCCGTTTTTTGCCGCGGCGGCCCATTCCGGGGGTGCCGGCGCCGGTCCGTTTTTTGCCGCGGCGGCCCATTCCGGGGCGGCGGCCCATTCCGGGGTGCCGGACCCGTGTCCGTTTTTTGCCGCGGCGGCCCATTCCGGGGTGCCGGGGCCGGTCCGTTTTTTGCCGCGGCGGCCCATTCCGGGGTGCCGGCGCCGGTCCGTTTTTTGCCGCGGCGGCCCATTCCGGGGTGCCGGCTCCGGTCCGTTTTTTGCCGCGGCGGCCCATTCGGGGTGCCGGAGCCGGTCCGTTTTTTGCCGCGGCGGCCCATTCCGGGGTGCCGGGGCCGGTCCGTTTTTTGCCGCGGCGGCCCATTCCGGGGTGCCGGCGCCGGTCCGTTTTTTGCCGCGGCGGCCCATTCGGGGTGCCGGACCCGGTCCGTTTTTTGCCACGGGGGCCCATTCCGGGGTGCCGGGGCCGGTCCGTTTTTTGCCGCGGCGGCCCATTCCGGGGTGCCGGAGCCGGTCCGTTTTTTGCCGCGGCGGCCCATTCCGGGGTGCCGGAACCGGTCCGTTTTTTGCCGCGGCGGCCCATTCCGGGGTGCCGGGGCCGGTCCGTTTTTTGCCGCGGCGGCCCATTCCGGGGTGCCGGACCCGGTCCGTTTTTTGCCGCGGCGGCCCATTCCGGGGTGCCGGCTCCGGTCCGTTTTTTGCCGCGGCGGCCCATTCCGGGGTGCCGGACCCGGTCCGTTTTTTGACGCGGCGGCCCATTCCGGGGTGCCGGGGCCGGTCCGTTTTTTGCCGCGGCGGCCCATTCCGGGGTGCCGGAACCGGTCCGTTTTTTGCCGCGGCGGCCCATTCGGGGTGCCGGGGCCGGTCCGTTTTTTGCCGCGGCGGACCATTCTGGGGTGCCAGAGCCGGTCCGTTTTTTGCCGCGGCGGCCCATTCCGGGGTGCCGGCGCCGGTCCGTTTTTTGCCGCGGCAGCCCATTCCGGGGTGCTGGACCCGGTCCGTTTTTTGCCACGGTGGCCCATTCCGGGGTGCCGGGGCCGGTCCGTTTTTTGCCGCGGCGGCCCATTCCGGGGTGCCGGGGCCGGTCCGTTTTTTGCCGCGGCGGCCCATTCCGGGGTGCCGGGGCCGGTCCGTTTTTGCCGCGGCGGCCCATTCCGGGGTGCCGGGGCCGGTCCGTTTTTTGCCGCGGCGGCCCATTCCGGGGTGCCGGCTCCGGTCGTTTTTTGCCGCGGCGGCCCATTCCGGGGTGCCGGACCCGGTCCGTTTTTTGACGCGGCGGCCATTCCGGGGTGCCGGGGCCGGTCCGTTTTTTGCCGCGGCGGCCCATTCCGGGGTGCGGCGCCGGTCCCGTTTTTTGCCGCGGCAGCCCATTCCGGGGTGCCGGACCCGGTCCGTTTTTTGCCACGGTGGCCCATTCCGGGGTGCGGCGCCGGTCCGTTTTTTGCCGCGGCGGCCCATTCCGGAGTGCCGGGGCCGGTCCGTTTTTTGCCGCGGCGGCCCATTCCGGGGTGCCGGGGCCGGTCCGTTTTTTGCCGCGGCGGCCCATTCCGGGGTGCCGGACCCGGTCCGTTTTTTGCCACGGCGGGCCCATTCCGGGGTGCCGGAGCCGGTCCGTTTTTTGCGCGGCGGCCCATTCGGGGTGCCGGCTCTGGTCCGTTTTTTGCCGCGGCGGCCCATTCCGGGTGCCGGCGCCGGTCGTTTTTTGCCGCGGCGGCCCATTCCGGGGTGCCGGACCCGGTCCGTTTTTTGCCGCGGCGGCCCATTCCGGGGTGCCGGAGCCGGTCCGTTTTTTGCCGCGGCGGCCCATTCCGGGGTGCCGGCTCCGGCCCGTTTTTTGCCGCGGCGGCCCATTCCGTGCCAGGGCCGGTCCGTTTTTTGCCGCGGCGGCCCATTCCGGGGTGCCGGGGCCGGTCCGTTTTTTGCCGCGGCGGCCCATTCCGGGGTGCCGGGGCCGGTCCGTTTTTTGCCGCGGCGGCCCATTCCGGGGTGCCGGGGCCGGTCCGTTTTTTGCCGCGGCGGCCCATTCCGGGGTGCCGGCTCCGGTCTGTTTTTTGCCGCGGCGGCCCATTCCGGGGTGCCGCCTCCGGTCCGTTTTTTGCCGCGGCGGCCCATTCCGGGGTGCCGGGGCCGGTCCGTTTTTTGCCGCGGCGACCCATTCCGGGGTGCCGGCTCCGGTCCGTTTTTTGACGCGGCGGCCCATTCCGGGGTGCCGGCGCCGGTCCGTTTTTTGCCGCGGCGGCCCATTCCGGGATGCCGGACCCGGACCGTTTTTTGCCACAGCGGCCCATTCCGGGGTGCCAGGGCCGGTCCGTTTTTTGCCGCGGCGGCCCATTCCGGGGTGCCGGCTCCGGTCCGTTTTTTGCCGCGGCGGCCCATTCCGGGGTGCCGGGGCCGGTCCGTTTTTTGCCGCGGCGGCCCATTCCGGGGTGCCGGCTCCGGTCCGTTTTTTGCCGCGGCGGCCCATTCCGGGGTGCCGGGGCCGGTCCGTTTTTTGCCGCGGCGGCCCATTCCGGGGTGCCGGAGCCGGTCCGTTTTTTGCCGCGGCGGCCCATTCCGGGGTGCCGGCTCCGGCCCGTTTTTTGACGCGGCGGCCCATTCCGGGGTGCCGGGGCCGGTCCGTTTTTTGCCGCGGCGGCCCATTCCGGGGTGCCAGGGCCGGTCCGTTTTTTGCCGTGGCGGCCCATTCCGGGGTGCCGGCTCCGGTCCGTTTTTTGACGCGGCGGCCTATTCCGGGGTGCCGGCGCCAGTCCGTTTTTTGCCGCGGCGGCCCATTCCGGGGTGCCGGACCCGATCCGTTTTTTGCCGCGGCGGCCCATTCCGGGGTGCCGGGGCCGGTCCGTTTTTTGCCGCGGCAGCCCATTCCGGGGTGCCGGCTCCGGTCCGTTTTTTGCCGCGGCGGCCCATTCCGGGGTGCCGGGGCCGGTCCGTTTTTTGCCGCGGCGGCCCATTCCGGGGTGCCGGAGCCGGTCCGTTTTTTGCCGCGGCGGCCCATTCCGGGGTGCCGGCTCCGGCCCGTTTTTTGACGCGGCGGCCCATTCCGGGGTGCCGGGGCCGGTCCGTTTTTTGCCGCGGCGGCCCATTCCGGGGTGCCAGGGCCGGTCCGTTTTTTGCCGTGGCGGCCCATTCCGGGGTGCCGGCTCCGGTCCGTTTTTTGACGCGGCGGCCTATTCCGGGGTGCCGGCGCCAGTCCGTTTTTTGCCGCGGCGGCCCATTCCGGGGTGCCGGACCCGATCCGTTTTTTGCCGCGGCGGCCCATTCCGGGGTGCCGGGGCCGGTCCGTTTTTTGCCGCGGCAGCCCATTCCGGGGTGCCGGACCCGGTCCGTTTTTTGCCGCGGCGGCCCATTCCGGGGTGCCGGGGCCGGTCCGTTTTTTGCCGCGGCGGCCCATTCCGGGGTGCCGGCGCCGGTCCGTTTTTTGCCGCGGCGGCCCATTCCGGGGTGCCGGCGCCGGTCCGTTTTTTGCCGCGGCGGCCCATTCCGGGGTGCCGGCCCTGGTCCGTTTTTTGACGCGGCGGCCCATTCCGGGGTGCCGGACCCGGTCCGTTTTTTGCCACGGTGGCCCATTCCGGGGTGCCGGCTCCGGTCCGTTTTTTGCCGCGGCGGCCCATTCCGGGGTGCCGGGGCCGGTCCGTTTTTTGCCGCGGCGGCCCTTTCCGGGGTGTCAGAGCCGGTCCGTTTTTTGCCGCGGCGGCCCATTCCGGGGTGCCGGCGCCGGTCCGTTTTTTGCCGCGGCGGCCCATTCCGGGGTGCCGGCGCTGGTCCGTTTTTTGACGCGGCGGCCCATTCCGGGGTGCCGGCTCTGGTCCGTTTTTTGCCGCGGCGGCCCATTCCGGGGTGCCGGGGCCGGTCCGTTTTTTGCCGCGGCGGCCCATTCCGGGGTGCCGGGGCCGGTCCGTTTTTTGCCGCGGCGGCCCATTCCGGGGGTGCCGGACCCGGTCCGTTTTTTGCCGCGGCGGCCCATTCCGGGGTGCCGGCGCCGGTCCGTTTTTTGCCGCGGCGGCCCATTCCGGGGTGCCGGGGCCGGTCCGTTTTTTGCCGCGGCGGCCCATTCCGGGGTGCCGGCTCCGGTCCGTTTTTTGCCGCGGCGGCCCATTCCGGGGTGCCGGAGCCGGTCCGTTTTTTGCCACGGTGGCCCATTCCGGGGTGCCGGCTCCGGTCCGTTTTTTGCCGCGGCGGCCCATTCCGGGGTGCCGGGGCCGGTCCGTTTTTTGCCGCGGCGGCCCATTCCGGGGTGCCGGGGCCGGTCCGTTTTTTGCCGCGGCGGCCCATTCCGGGGTGCCGGGGCCGGTCCGTTTTTTGCCGCGGCGGCCCATTCCGGGGTGCCGGGGCCGGTCCGTTTTTTGCCGTGGCGGCCCATTCCGGGGTGCCGGCGCCGGTCCGTTTTTTGCCGCGGCGGCCCATTCCGGGGTGCCGGAGCCGGTCCGTTTTTTGCCGCGGCGGCCCATTCCGGGGTGCCGGCTCCGGCCCGTTTTTTGACGCGGCGGCCCATTCTGGGGTGCCGGCGCCGGTCCGTTTTTTGACGCGGCGGCCCATTCCGGGGTGCCGGGGCCGGTCCGTTTTTTGCCGCGGCGGCCCATTCCGGGGTGCCGGGGCCGGTCCGTTTTTTGCCGCGGCGGCCCATTCCGGGGTGCCGGCGCCGGTCCGTTTTTTGCCGCGGCGGCCCATTCCGGGGTGCCGGCGCCGGTCCGTTTTTTGCCGCGGCAGCCCATTCCGGGGTGCCGGACCCGGTCCGTTTTTTGCCACGGTGGCCCATTCCAGGGTGCGGGCGCCGGTCCGTTTTTTGCCGCGGCGGCCCATTCCGGAGTGCCGGGGCCGGTCCGTTTTTTGCCGCGGCGGCCCATTCCGGGGTGCCGGGGCCGGTCCGTTTTTTGCCGCGGCGGCCCATTCCGGGGTGCCGGACCCGGTCCGTTTTTTGCCACGGCGGCCCATTCCGGGGTGCCGGAGCCGGTCCGTTTTTTGCCGCGGCGGCCCATTCCGGGGTGCCGGCTCTGGTCCGTTTTTTGCCGCGGCGGCCCATTCCGGGGTGCCGGCGCCGGTCCGTTTTTTGCCGCGGCGGCCCATTCCGGGGTGCCGGACCCGGTCCGTTTTTTGCCGCGGCGGCCCATTCCGGGGTGCCGGAGCCGGTCCGTTTTTTGCCGCGGCGGCCCATTCCGGGGTGCCGGCTCCGGCCCGTTTTTTGCCGCGGCGGCCCATTCCGGGGTGCCAGGGCCGGTCCGTTTTTTGCCGCGGCGGCCCATTCCGGGGTGCCGGCTCCGGTCCGTTTTTTGCCGCGGCGGCCCATTCCGGGGTGCCGGGGCCGGTCCGTTTTTTGCCGCGGCGGCCCATTCCGGGGTGCCGGGGCCGGTCCGTTTTTTGCCGCGGCGGCCCATTCCGGGGTGCCGGCTCCGGTCTGTTTTTTGCCGCGGCGGCCCATTCCGGGGTGCCGCCTCCGGTCCGTTTTTTGCCGCGGCGGCCCATTCCGGGGTGCCGGGGCCGGTCCGTTTTTTGCCGCGGCGACCCATTCCGGGGTGCCGGCTCCGGTCCGTTTTTTGACGCGGCGGCCCATTCCGGGGTGCCGGCGCCGGTCCGTTTTTTGCCGCGGCGGCCCATTCCGGGATGCCGGACCCGGACCGTTTTTTGCCACAGCGGCCCATTCCGGGGTGCCAGGGCCGGTCCGTTTTTTGCCGCGGCGGCCCATTCCGGGGTGCCGGCTCCGGTCCGTTTTTTGCCGCGGCGGCCCATTCCGGGGTGCCGGGGCCGGTCCGTTTTTTGCCGCGGCGGCCCATTCCGGGGTGCCGGCTCCGGTCCGTTTTTTGCCGCGGCGGCCCATTCCGGGGTGCCGGGGCCGGTCCGTTTTTTGCCGCGGCGGCCCATTCCGGGGTGCCGGAGCCGGTCCGTTTTTTGCCGCGGCGGCCCATTCCGGGGTGCCGGCTCCGGCCCGTTTTTTGACGCGGCGGCCCATTCCGGGGTGCCGGGGCCGGTCCGTTTTTTGCCGCGGCGGCCCATTCCGGGGTGCCAGGGCCGGTCCGTTTTTTGCCGTGGCGGCCCATTCTGGGGTGCCGGCTCCGGTCCGTTTTTTGACGCGGCGGCCTATTCCGGGGTGCCGGCGCCAGTCCGTTTTTTGCCGCGGCGGCCCATTCCGGGGTGCCGGACCCGATCCGTTTTTTGCCGCGGCGGCCCATTCCGGGGTGCCGGGGCCGGTCCGTTTTTTGCCGCGGCAGCCCATTCCGGGGTGCCGGCTCCGGTCCGTTTTTTGCCGCGGCGGCCCATTCCGGGGTGCCGGGGCCGGTCCGTTTTTTGCCGCGGCGGCCCATTCCGGGGTGCCGGAGCCGGTCCGTTTTTTGCCGCGGCGGCCCATTCCGGGGTGCCGGCTCCGGCCCGTTTTTTGACGCGGCGGCCCATTCCGGGGTGCCGGGGCCGGTCCGTTTTTTGCCGCGGCGGCCCATTCCGGGGTGCCAGGGCCGGTCCGTTTTTTGCCGTGGCGGCCCATTCCGGGGTGCCGGCTCCGGTCCGTTTTTTGACGCGGCGGCCTATTCCGGGGTGCCGGCGCCAGTCCGTTTTTTGCCGCGGCGGCCCATTCCGGGGTGCCGGACCCGATCCGTTTTTTGCCGCGGCGGCCCATTCCGGGGTGCCGGGGCCGGTCCGTTTTTTGCCGCGGCAGCCCATTCCGGGGTGCCGGACCCGGTCCGTTTTTTGCCGCGGCGGCCCATTCCGGGGTGCCGGGGCCGGTCCGTTTTTTGCCGCGGCGGCCCATTCCGGGGTGCCGGGGCCGGTCCGTTTTTTGCCGCGGCGGCCCATTCCGGGGTGCCGGCGCCGGTCCGTTTTTTGCCGCGGCGGCCCATTCCGGGGTGCCGGCGCCGGTCCGTTTTTTGCCGCGGCGGCCCATTCCGGGGTGCCGGCCCTGGTCCGTTTTTTGACGCGGCGGCCCATTCCGGGGTGCCGGACCCGGTCCGTTTTTTGCCACGGTGGCCCATTCCGGGGTGCCGGCTCCGGTCCGTTTTTTGCCGCGGCGGCCCATTCCGGGGTGCCGGGGCCGGTCCGTTTTTTGCCGCGGCGGCCCTTTCCGGGGTGTCAGAGCCGGTCCGTTTTTTGCCGCGGCGGCCCATTCCGGGGTGCCGGCGCCGGTCCGTTTTTTGCCGCGGCGGCCCATTCCGGGGTGCCGGCTCCGGCCCGTTTTTTGCCGCGGCGGCCCATTCCGGGGTGCCGGCGCCGGTCCGTTTTTTGACGCGGCGGCCCATTCCGGGGTGCCGGCTCTGGTCCGTTTTTTGCCGCGGCGGCCCATTCCGGGGTGCCGGGGCCGGTCTGTTTTTTGCCGCGGCGGCCCATTCCGGGGTGCCGGGGCCGGTCCGTTTTTTGCCGCGGCGGCCCATTCCGGGGTGCCGGCGCCGGTCCGTTTTTTGCCGCGGCGGCCCATTCCGGGGTGCCGGCGCCGGTCCGTTTTTTGCCGCGGCGGCCCATTCCGGGGTGCCGGGGCCGGTCCGTTTTTTGCCGCGGCGGCCCATTCCGGGGTGCCGGCTCCGGTCCGTTTTTTGCCGCGGCGGCCCATTCCCGGGTGCCGGAGCCGGTCCGTTTTTTGCCACGGTGGCCCATTCCGGGGTGCCGGCTCCGGTCCGTTTTTTGCCGCAGCGGCCCATTCCGGGGTGCCGGGGCCGGTCCGTTTTTTGCCGCGGCGGCCCATTCCGGGGTGCCGGGGCCGGTCCGTTTTTTGCCGCGGCGGCCCATTCCGGGGTGCCGGGGCCGGTCCGTTTTTTGCCGCGGCGGCCCATTCCGGGGTGCCGGGGCCGGTCCGTTTTTTGCCGTGGCGGCCCATTCCGGGGTGCCGGCGCCGGTCCGTTTTTTTGCCGCGGCGGCCCATTCCGGGGTGCCGGAGCCGGTCCGTTTTTTGCCGCGGCGGCCCATTCCGGGGTGCCGGCTCCGGCCCGTTTTTTGACGCGGCGGCCCATTCTGGGGTGCCGGCGCCGGTCCGTTTTTTGACGCGGCGGCCCATTCCGGGGTGCCGGGGCCGGTCCGTTTTTTGCCGCGGCGGCCCATTCCGGGGTGCCGGGGCCGGTCCGTTTTTTGCTGCGGCGGCCCATTCCGGGGTGCCGGCGCCGGTCCGTTTTTTGCCGCGGCGGCCCATTCCGGGGTGCCGGACCCGGTCCGTTTTTTGCCGCGGCGGCCCATTCCGGGGTGCCGGGGCCGGTCCGTTTTTTGCCGCGGCGGCCCATTCCGGGGTGCCGGCGCCGGTCCGTTTTTTGCCGCGGCGGCCCATTCCGGGGTGCCAGGGCCGGTCTGTTTTTTGCCGCGGCAGCCCATTCCGGGGTGCCGGCTCCGGTCCGTTTTTTGCCACGGTGGCCCATTCCGGGGTGCCAGGGCCGGTCCGTTTTTTGCCGCGGCGGCCCATTCCGGGGTGCCGGCTCCGATCCGTTTTTTGCCGCGGCGGCCCATTCCGGGGTGCCAGAGCCGGTCCGTTTTTTGCCGCGGCGGCCCATTCCGGGGTGCCGGAGCCGGTCCGTTTTTTGCCGCGGCGGCCCATTCCGGGGTGCCGGCGCCGGTCCGTTTTTTGCCGCGGCGGCCCATTCCGGGGTGCCGGGGCCGGTCCGTTTTTTGCCGCGGCGGCCCATTCCGGGGTGCCAGAGCCGGTCCGTTTTTTGCCGCGGCGGCCCATTCCGGGGTGCCGGCGCCGGTCCGTTTATTGCCGCGGCGGCCCATTCCGGGGTGCCGGACCCGGTCCGTTTTTTGCCGCGGCGGCCCATTCCGGGGTGCCGGCTTCGGTCCGTTTTTTGCCGCGGCGGCCCATTCCGGGGTGCCGGCGCCGGTCCGTTTTTTGCCGCGGCGGCCCATTCCGGGGTGCCGGACCCGGTCCGTTTTTTGCCGCGGCGGCCCATTCCGGGGTGCCGGACACGGTCCGTTTTTTGACGCGGCGGCCCATTCCGGGGTGCCGGACCCGGTCCGTTTTTTGCCGCGGCGGCCCATTCCGGGGTGCCGGCGCCGGTCCGTTTTTTGCCGCGGCGGCCCATTCCGGGGTGCCGGAGCCGGTCCGTTTTTTGCCGCGGCGGCCCATTCCGGGGTGCCGGACCAGGTCCGTTTTTTGCCGCGGCGGCCCATTCCGGGGTGCCGGGGCCGGTCCGTTTTTTGACGCGGCAGCCCATTCCGGGGTGCCGGACCCGGTCCGTTTTTTGCCGCGGCGGCCCATTCCGGGGTGCCGGAGCCGGTCCGTTTTTTGCCGCGGCGGCCCATTCCGGGGTGCCGGACCTGGTCCGTTTTTTGACGCGGCGGCCCATTCCGGGGTGCCGGGGCCGGTCCGTTTTTTGCCGCGGCGGCCCATTCCGGGGTGCCAGACCCGGTCCGTTTTTTGCCGCGGCGGCCCATTCCGGGGGGCCGGCTCCGGTCCGTTTTTTGCCGCGGCGGCCCATTCCGGGGGGCCGGCTCCGGTCCGTTTTTTGCCGCGGCGGCCCATTCCGGGGTGCCGGCGCCGGTCCGTTTTTTGCCGCGGCGGCCCATTCCGGGGTGCCGGACCCGGTCCGTTTTTTGCCGCGGCAGCCCATTCCGGGGTGCCGGGGCCGGTCCGTTTTTTGCCGCGGCGGCCCATTCCGGGGTGCCGGCGCCGGTCCGTTTTTTGCCGCGGCGGCCCATTCCGGGGTGCCGGGGCCGGTCCGTTTTTTGCCGCGGCGGCCCATTCCGGGGTGCCGGCGCCGGTCCGTTTTTTGCCGCGGCGGCCCATTCCGGGGTGGCGGCGCCGGTCCGTTTTTTGCCGCGGCGGCCCATTCCGGGGTGCCGGGGCCGGTCCGTTTTTTGCCGCGGCGGCCCATTCCGGGGTGCCAGGGCCGGTCCGTTTTTTGCCGCGGCGGCCCATTCCGGGGTGCCGGACCCGGTCCGTTTTTTGCCGCGGCGGCCCATTCCGGGCTGCCGGCTCCGGTCCGTTTTTTGCCGCGGCGGCCCATTCCGGGGTGCCGGCTCCGGTCCGTTTTTTGCCGCGGCGGCCCATTCTGGGGTGCCGGCGCCGGTCCGTTTTTTGCCGCGGCGGCCCATTCCGGGGTGCCGGACCCGGTCCGTTTTTTGCCGCGGCGGCCCATTCCGGGGTGCCGGCTCCGGTCCGTTTTTTGCCGCGGCGGCCCATTCCGGGGTGCCGGAGCCGGTCCGTTTTTTACCGCGGCGGCCCATTCCGGGCTGCCGGCTCTGGTCCGTTTTTTGCCGCGGCGGCCCATTCCGGGGTGCCGGCGCCGGTCCGTTTTTTGCCGCGGCGGCCCATTCCGGGGTGCCGGACCAGGTCCGTTTTTTGCCGCGGCGGCCCATTCCGGGGTGCCGGCGCCGGTCCGTTTTTTGCCGCGGCGGCCCATTCCGGGGTGCCGGCGCCGGTCCGTTTTTTGCCGCGGCGGCCCATTCCGGGATGCCGGACCCGGACCGTTTTTTTGCCGCGGCGGCCCATTCCGGGGTGCCGGACCAGGTCCGTTTTTTGACGCGGCAGCCCATTCCGGGGTGCCGGAGCCGGTCCGTTTTTTGCCGCGGCGGCCCATTCCGGGGTGCCGGCTCCGGTCCGTTTTTTGACGCGGCGGCCCATTCCGGGGTGCCGGGGCCGGTCCGTTTTTTGCCGCGGCGGCCCATTCCGGGGTGCCGGACCCGGTCCGTTTTTTGCCGCGGCGGCCCATTCCGGGGTGCCGGCTCCGGTCCGTTTTTTGCCGCGGCGGCCCATTCCGGGGTGCCGGACCCGGTCCGTTTTCTGCCGCGGCGGCCCATTCCGGGGTGCCAGAGCCGGTCCGTTTTTTGCCGCGGCGGCCCATTCCGGGGTGCCGGACCAGGTCCGTTTTTTGCCGCGGCGGCCCATTCCGGGGTGCCGGCGCCGGTCCGTTTTTTGCCGCGGCGGCCCATTCCGGGGTGCCGGCGCCGGTCCGTTTTTTGCCGCGGCGGCCCATTCCGGGATGCCGGACCCGGACCGTTTTTTGCCGCGGCGGCCCATTCCGGGGTGCCGGCGCCGGTCCGTTTTTTGACGCGGCAGCCCATTCCGGGGTGCCGGAGCCGGTCCGTTTTTTGCCGCGGCGGCCCATTCCAGGGTGCCGGAGCCGGTCCGTTTTTTTGCCGCGGCAGCCCATTCCGGGGTGCCGGGGCCGGTCCGTTTTTTGCCGCGGCGGCCCATTCCGGGGTGCCGGGGCCGGTCCGTTTTTTTGCCGCGGCGGCCCATTCCGGGGTGCCGGGGCCGGTCCGTTTTTTGCCGCGGCGGCCCATTCCGGGGTGCCGGCTCCGGTCCGTTTTTTGCCGCGGCGGCCCATTCCGGGGGCCGGCTCCGGTCCGTTTTTTGCCGCGGCGGCCCATTCCGGGGTGCCGGGGCCGGTCCGTTTTTTGCCACGGTGGCCCATTCCGGGGTGCCAGGGCCGGTCCGTTTTTTGCCGCGGCGGCCCATTCCGGGGTGCCGGGGCCGGTCCGTTTTTTGCCACGGTGGCCCATTCCGGGGTGCCGGCTCCGGTCCGTTTTTTGCCGCGGCGGCCCATTCCGGGGTGCCGGGGCCGGTCCGTTTTTTGCCGCGGCGGCCCATTCCGGGGTGCCGGGGCCGGTCCGTTTTTTGCCACGGTGGCCCATTCCGGGGTGCCGGAGCCGGTCCGTTTTTTGCCGCGGCGGCCCATTCCGGGGTGCCAGGGCCGGTCCGTTTTTTGCCGCGGCGGCCCATTCCGGGGTGCCGGGGCCGGTCCGTTTTTTGCCGCGGCGGCCCATTCCGGGGTGCCAGGGCCGGTCCGTTTTTTGCCGCGGCGGCCCATTCCGGGGTGCCGGCTCCGATCCGTTTTTTGCCGCGGCGGCCCATTCCGGGGTGCCAGAGCCGGTCCGTTTTTTGCCGCGGCGGCCCATTCCGGGGTGCCGGAGCCGGTCCGTTTTTTGCCGCGGCGGCCCATTCCGGGGTGCCGGACCCGGTCCGTTTTTTACCGCGGCGGCCCATTCCGGGGTGCTGGACCCGGTCCGTTTTTTGCCGCGGCGGCCCATTCCGGGGTGCCGGACCCGGTCCGTTTTTTGCCGCGGCGGCCCATTCCGGGGTGCCGGACCCGGTCCGTTTTTTGCCGCGGCGGCCCATTCCGGGGTGCCGGCGCCGGTCCGTTTTTTGCCGCGGCGGCCCATTCCGGGGTGCCGGACCCGGTCCGTTTTTTGCCGCGGCGGCCCATTCCGGGGTGCCGGACCCGGTCCGTTTTTTGCCGCGGCGGCCCATTCCGGGGTGCCGGCGCCGGTCCGTTTTTTGCCGCGGCGGCCCATTCCGGGGTGCCGGCGCTGGTCCGTTTTTTGCCGCGGCGGCCCATTCCGGGGTGCCGGACCCGGTCCGTTTTTTGCCGCGGCGGCCCATTCCGGGGTGCCGGCTCCGGTCCGTTTTTTGCCGCGGCGGCCCATTCCGGGGTGCCGGCGCCGGTCCGTTTTTTGCCGCGGCGGCCCATTCCGGGGTGCCGGACCCGGTCCGTTTTTTGCCGCGGCGGCCCATTCCGGGGTGCCGGACACGGTCCGTTTTTTGACGCGGCGGCCCATTCCGGGGTGCCGGACCCGGTCCGTTTTTTGCCGCGGCGGCCCATTCCGGGGTGCCGGCGCCGGTCCGTTTTTTGCCGCGGCGGCCCATTCCGGGGTGCCGGGGCCGGTCCGTTTTTTGCCGCGGCGGCCCATTCCGGGGTGCCGGCTCCGGTCCGTTTTTTGCCGCGGCGGCCCATTCCGGGGTGCCGGGGCCGGTCCGTTTTTTGACGCGGCAGCCCATTCCGGGGTGCCGGACCCGGTCCGTTTTTTGCCGCGGCGGCCCATTCCGGGGTGCCGGAGCCGGTCCGTTTTTTGCCGCGGCAGCCCATTCCGGGGTGCCGGACCTGGTCCGTTTTTTGACGCGGCGGCCCATTCCGGGGTGCCGGGGCCGGTCCGTTTTTTGCCGCGGCGGCCCATTCCGGGGTGCCGGGGCCGGTCCGTTTTTTGCCGCGGCGGCCCATTCCGGGGGGCCGGCTCCGGTCCGTTTTTTGCCGCGGCGGCCCATTCCGGGGGGCCGGCTCCGGTCCGTTTTTTGCCGCGGCGGCCCATTCCGGGGTGCCGGGGCCGGTCCGTTTTTTGCCACGGTGGCCCATTCCGGGGTGCCAGGGCTGGTCCGTTTTTTGCCGCGGCGGCCCATTCCGGGGTGCCGGCGCCGGTCCGTTTTTTGCCGCGGCGGCCCATTCCGGGCTGCCGGCTCCGGTCCGTTTTTTGCCGCGGCGGCCCATTCCGGGGTGCCGGCTCCGGTCCGTTTTTTGCCGCGGCGGCCCATTCCAGGGTGCCGGGGCCGGTCCGTTTTTTGCCGCGGCGGCCCATTCCGGGGTGCCGGACCAGGTCCGTTTTTTGCCGCGGCGGCCCATTCCGGGGTGCCGGGGCCGGTCCGTTTTTTGCCGCGGCGGCCCATTCCGGGGTGCCGGCGCCGGTCCGTTTTTTGCCGCGGCGGCCCATTCCGGGGTGCCGGGTCCGGTCCGTTTTTTGCCGCGGCGGCCTATTCCGGGGTGCCAGAGCCGGTCCGTTTTTTGCCGCGGCGGCCCATTCCGGGGTGCCGGCGCCGGTCCGTTTTTTGCCGCGGCGGCCCATTCCGGGGTGCCGGACCCGGTCCGTTTTTTGCCGCGGCAGCCCATTCCGGGGTGCCGGAGCCGGTCCGTTTTTTGCCGCGGCGGCCCATTCCGGGGTGCCGTCGCCGGTCCGTTTTTTGCCGCGGCGGCCCATTCCGGGGTGCCGGGGCCGGTCCGTTTTTTGCCGCGGCGGCCCATTCCGGGGTGCCGGCTCCGGTCCGTTTTTTGCCGCGGCGGCCCATATCGGGGTGCCGGGGCCGGTCCGTTTTTTGCCGCGGCGGCCCATTCCGGGGTGCCGGGGCCGGTCCGTTTTTTGCCGCGGCGGCCCATTCCGGGGTGCCAGGGCCGGTCCGTTTTTTGCCGCGGCGGCCCATTCCGGGGTGCCGGCTCCGGTCCGTTTTTTGCCGCGGCGGCCCATTCCGGGGTGCCGGCTCCGGTCCGTTTTTTGCCGCGGCGGCCCAT
>NW_026990465.1:12500-88898 GCF_963921805.1 Phalacrocorax carbo | reverse complement strand
CAGCTCCCTTTCCCTATTCTTCAATTCCTGCTCTTCCTGCACCCACCGCTGTTTCCTGTGATCTCCATCTCTCTGTCCAGCTCCCTGTCCCTAGGTTTTAATTCCTGCCTCTGCCCACGGTAGCCTATCTAGATTTCTCTCGGCCCCTCTCTGTCCGGCTCTCTCTGTGTTCTAATTCCACGTAGACCCGTCCCTATTTAGAAATGTTTTTCTTTTCTTTCTGTACGCATTGCAATTCCTTTTGCTCTCCATCTCCCTTTTGGTGTATTTTCTTTTTCCTCAGGCTCCCTGTCCCTAATTGTTAATTCCCTCCCTGCTCATGCTCTGTACCACGTAGCCCCGTGGTTCGTTTTGTGGTGTTCCCTTCCCGGCCCCTTCCCTCTGTCGTTGGCTGTCTAGGCTCCCTGTCCCTGTGAATTCTTACTTCCCTCTCTGCCCTGTTCTTGTCGCTTTTCTTGTCTTTCTCCATCTTGCTCTGTCAGCTTTCTGCCCCTAGTCTTCATTCCTCCCTCGCTGTCGTGCTGCCTGCCCCAGGTTCTTTGTGTGTTTCCAGCCTGCTCCTCATCGTTCTTTCTTGGTCTCTGTCCTGCTCTTCCCTCTTTCTGCTGCCTCTCTTCCCCTCTCTGCTGCTTTTATCTCCACCTCTGACAGGCTCCCTCTCTGTGTTCTAATTCCACGGTCTCTGTCACGTAGACCCGTGCTGTTTGTCCTCATCTCTCTCTGTCCAGCTCCTTGCTGCTATGATTTATTGCCCAATTTCCTCCCTCTCTGTCTTGCTAGCCCATTGCTGTTGGTTTTTCTTCGTTTGTCTCTGTCTGCCTCCCAGTGCCTGATCTTTAATTCCTCCTTCCCCCTAGGCCGCTGTTCCTTTTTTCCATACTACATTGTGTTCTCTTTGGCATCTTTTCCTTATTCCTCGGTTCCCTCCTCGCTGCCCTGTGGCCCGTCCCCATTTTATTGTTGCCTCTCCCTCCCTCTCTCTGGCTTCTTACCCCTGTTTTTTAAATTCTTCCCTCTCTTCCCTGGTGGCCGTGTGATCTTTAGCCTTTCTCCGTCTCTTTCTGCCCAGCTCTCTGTGTCTATTCGTTAATTCTTCCCTCTCTGCCCTGTAGCCTGTAGCTTTTGTCCTTTCTGGCTTCCCCATGTCCCTATTTTAGAATTGGTTCTCTCTCTTCTTTCTGTACGCATTGCGATTCCTTTTGCTCTCCATCTCCCTTTTGGTGTATTTTCTTTTTCCTCTGGCTCCCTGTCCCTAATTGTTAATTCTCTCCCTGCTCATGCTCTGTACCACGTTGCCCCGTGGTTCGTTTTGTGGTGTTCCCTTCCCGGCCCCTTCCCTCCGCCGTTGCCTGTCTCGGTTCCCTGTCCCTGTGGCTTCTTTCTTCCCTCTCTGCCCTGTTCTTGTCGCTTTTCTTGTCTTTCTCCATCTTGCTCTGTCAGCTTTCTGCCCCTATACTTCATTCCTCCCTCGCTGTCATGCTGCCTGCCCCAGGTTCTTTGTGTGTTTCCAGCCTGCTCCACATCGTTCTTTCTTGGTCTCTGTCCTGCTCTTCCCTCTTTCTGCTGCCTCTCTTCCCCTCTCTGCTGCTTTTATCTCCACCTCTGACAGGCTCCCTCTCTGTGTTCTAATTCCACGGTCTCTGTCACGTAGACCCGTGCTGTTTGTTTGTCCTCATCTCTCTCTGTCCAGCTCCTTGCTGCTATGTTTTATTGCCCAATTTCCTCCCTCTCTGTCTTGCTAGCCCATTGCTGTTGGTTTTTCTTCGTTTGTCTCTGTCTGCCTCCCAGTGCCTGATCTTTAATTCCTCCTTCCCCATAGGCCGCTGTTCCTTTTTTCCATACTACATTGTGTTCTCTTTGGCCTCTTTCTCATTCCTCGGTTCCCTCCTCGCTGCCCTGTGGCCCGTCCCCATTTTATTGTTGCCTCTCCCTCCCTCTCTCTGGCTTCTTGCCCCTGTTTTTTAAATTCCTCCCTCTCTTCCCTGGTGGCCGTGTGATCTTTAGCCTTTCTCCGTCTCTTTCTGCCCAGCTCTCTGTGTCTATTCGTTAATTCTTCCCTCTCTGCCCTGTAGCCTGTAGCTTTTGTCCTTTCTGGCTTCCCCATGTCCCTATTTTAGAATTGGTTCTCTCTTCTTTCTGTACGCATTGCGATTCCTTTTGCTCTCCATCTCCCTTTTGGTGTATTTTCTTTTTCCTCTGGCTCCCTGTCCCTAATTGTTAATTCTCTCCCTGCTCATGCTCTGTACCACGTAGCCCCGTGGTTCGTTTTGTGGGGTTCCCTTCCCTCTGTCGTTGGCTGTCTCGGCTCCCTGTCCCTGTGAATTCTTACTTCCCTCTCTGCCCTGTTCTTGTCGCTTTTCTTGTCTTTCTCCATCTTGCTCTGTCAGCTTTCTGCCCCTATACTTCATTCCTCCCTCGCTGTCGTGCTGCCTGCCCCAGGTTCTTTGTGTGTTTCCAGCCTGCTCCACATCGTTCTTTCTTGGTCTCTGTCCTGCTCTTCCCACTTTCTGCTGCCTCTCTTCCCCTCTCTGCTGCTTTTATCTCCACCTCTGACAGGCTCCCTCTCTGTGTTCTAATTCCACGGTCTCTGTCACGTAGACCCGTGCTGTTTGTTTGTCCTCATCTCTCTCTGTCCAGCTCCTTGCTGCTATGATTTATTGCCCAATTTCCTCCCTCTCTGTCTTGCTAGCCCATTGCTGTTGGTTTGTTTTCACTTGTTTCTTCGTTTGTCTCTGTCTGCCTCCCAGTGCCTGATCTTTAATTCCTCCTTCCCCCTAGGCCGCTGTTCCTTTTTTCCATACTACATTGTGTTCTCTTTGGCATCTTTTCCTTATTCCTCGGTTCCCTCCTCGCTGCCCTGGGACCGTCCCCATTTTATTGTTGCCTCTCCCTCCCTCTCTCTGGCTTCTTGCCCCTGTTTTTTAAATTCCTCCCTCTCTTCCCTGATGGCCGTGAGATCTTTAGCCTTTCTCCGTCTCTTTCTGCCCAGCTCTCTGTGTCTATTCGTTAATTCTTCCCTCTCTGCCCTGTAGCCTGTAGCTTTTGTCCTTTCTGGCTTCCCCATGTCCCTATTTTAGAATTGGTTCTCTCTTCTTTCTGTACGCATTGCGATTCCTTTTGCTCTCCATCTCCCTTTTGGTGTATTTTCTTTTTCCTCTGGCTCCCTGTCCCTAATTGTTAATTCTCTCCCTGCTCATGCTCTGTACCACGTTGCCCCGTGGTTCGTTTTGTGGTGTTCCCTTCCCGGCCCCTTCCCTCCGCCGTTGCCTGTCTCGGTTCCCTGTCCCTGTGGCTTCTTTCTTCCCTCTCTGCCCTGTTCTTGTCGCTTTTCTTGTCTTTCTCCATCTTGCTCTGTCAGCTTTCTGTCCCAGTCTTCATTCCTCCCTCGCTGTCGTGCTGCCTGCCCCAGGTTCTTTGTGTGTTTCCAGCCTGCTCCACATCGTTCTTTCTTGGTCTCTGTCCTGCTCTTCCCTCTTTCTGCTGCCTCTCTTCCCCTCTCTGCTGCTTTTATCTCCACCTCTGACAGGCTCCCTCTCTGTGTTCTAATTCCACGTTCTCTGTCACGTAGACCCGTGCTGTTTGTTTGTCCTCATCTCTCTCTGTCCAGCTCCTTGCTGCTATGTTTTATTGCCCAATTTCCTCCCTCTCTGTCTTGCTAGCCCATTGCTGTTGGTTTTTCTTCGTTTGTCTCTGTCTGCCTCCCAGTGCCTGATCTTTAATTCCTCCTTCCCCATAGGCCGCTGTTCCTTTTTTCCATACTACATTGTGTTCTCTTTGGCATCTTTTCCTTATTCCTCGGTTCCCTCCTCGCTGCCCTGTGGACCGTCCCCATTTTATTGTTGCCTCTCCCTCCCTCTCTCTGGCTTCTTACCCCTGTTTTTTAAATTCCTCCCTCTCTTCCCTGGTGGCCGTGAGATCTTTAGCCTTTCTCCGTCTCTTTCTGCCCAGCTCTCTGTGTCTATTCGTTAATTCTTCCCTCTCTGCCCTGTAGCCTGTAGCTTTTGTCCTTTCTGGCTTCCCCATGTCCCTATTTTAGAATTGGTTCTCTCTCTTCTTTCTGTACGCATTGCGATTCCTTTTGCTCTCCATCTCCCTTTTGGTGTATTTTCTTTTTCCTCTGGCTCCCTGTCCCTAATTGTTAATTCTCTCCCTGCTCATGCTCTGTACCACGTAGCCCCGTGGTTCGTTTTGTGGTGTTCCCTTCCCTCTGTCGTTGGCTGTCTCGGCTCCCTGTCCCTGTGAATTCTTACTTCCCTCTCTGCCCTGTTCTTGTCGCTTTTCTTGTCTTTCTCCATCTTGCTCTGTCAGCTTTCTGCCCCTATACTTCATTCCTCCCTCGCTGTCGTGCTGCCTGCCCCAGGTTCTTTGTGTGTTTCCAGCCTGCTCCACATCGTTCTTTCTTGGTCTCTGTCCTGCTCTTCCCTCTTTCTGCTGCCTCTCTTCCCCTCTCTGCTGCTTTTATCTCCACCTCTGACAGGCTCCCTCTCTGTGTTCTAATTCCACGTTCTCTGTCACGTAGACCCGTGCTGTTTGTTTGTCCTCATCTCTCTCTGTCCAGCTCCTTGCTGCTATGTTTTATTGCCCAATTTCCTCCCTCTCTGTCTTGCTAGCCCATTGCTGTTGGTTTGTTTTCACTTGTTTCTTCGTTTGTCTCTGTCTGCCTCCCAGTGCCTGATCTTTAATTCCTCCTTCCCCCTAGGCCGCTGTTCCTTTTTTCCATACTACATTGTGTTCTCTTTGGCCTCTTTTCCTTATTCCTCGGTTCCCTCCTCGCTGCCCTGTGGCCCGTCCCCATTTTATTGTTGCCTCTCTCTCCCTCTCTCTGGCTTCTTACCCCTGTTTTTTAAATTCTTCCCTCTCTTCCCTGGTGGCCGTGTGATCTTTAGCCTTTCTCCGTCTCTTTCTGCCCAGCTCTCTGTGTCTATTCGTTAATTCTTCCCTCTCTGCCCTGTAGCCTGTAGCTTTTGTCCTTTCTGGCTTCCCCATGTCCCTATTTTAGAATTGGTTCTCTCTTCTTTCTGTACGCATTGCGATTCCTTTTGCTCTCCATCTCCCTTTTGGTGTATTTTCTTTTTCCTCTGGCTCCCTGTCCCTAATTGTTAATTCTCTCCCTGCTCATGCTCTGTACCACGTTGCCCCGTGGTTCGTTTTGTGGTGTTCCCTTCCCGGCCCCTTCCCTCCGCCGTTGTCTGTCTCGGTTCCCTGTCCCTGTGGCTTATTACTTCCCTCTCTGCCCTGTTCTTGTCGCTTTTCTTGTCTTTCTCCATCTTGCTCTGTCAGCTTTCTGCCCCTATACTTCATTCCTCCCTCGCTGTCGTGCTGCCTGCCCCAGGTTCTTTGTGTGTTTCCAGCCTGCTCCACATCGTTCTTTCTTGGTCTCTGTCCTGCTCTTCCCTCTTTCTGCTGCCTCTCTTCCCCTCTCTGCTGCTTTTATCTCCACCTCTGACAGGCTCCCTCTCTGTGTTCTAATTCCACGTTCTCTGTCACGTAGACCCGTGCTGTTTGTTTGTCCTCATCTCTCTCTGTCCAGCTCCTTGCTGCTATGTTTTATTGCCCAATTTCCTCCCTCTCTGTCTTGCTAGCCCATTGCTGTTGGTTTTTCTTCGTTTGTCTCTGTCTGCCTCCCAGTGCCTGATCTTTAATTCCTCCTTCCCCCTAGGCCGCTGTTCCTTTTTTCCATACTACATTGTGTTCTCTTTGGCATCTTTTCCTTATTCCTCGGTTCCCTCCTCGCTGCCCTGTGGACCGTCCCCATTTTATTGTTGCCTCTCCCTCCCTCTCTCTGGCTTTTTACCCCTGTTTTTTAAATTCTTCCCTCTCTTCCCTGGTGGCCGTGTGATCTTTAGCCTTTCTCTGTCTCTTTCTGCCCAGCTCTCTGTGTCTATTCGTTAATTCTTCCCTCTCTGCCCTGTAGCCTGTAGCTTTTGTCCTTTCTGGCTTCCCCATGTCCCTATTTTAGAATTGGTTCTCTCTTCTTTCTGTACGCATTGCGATTCCTTTTGCTCTCCATCTCCCTTTTGGTGTATTTTCTTTTTCCTCTGGCTCCCTGTCCCTAATTGTTAATTCTCTCCCTGCTCATGCTCTGTACCACGTTGCCCCGTGGTTCGTTTTGTGGTGTTCCCTTCCCGGCCCCTTCCCTCCGCCGTTGCCTGTCTCGGTTCCCTGTCCCTGTGGCTTCTTTCTTCCCTCTCTGCCCTGTTCTTGTCGCTTTTCTTGTCTTTCTCCATCTTGCTCTGTCAGCTTTCTGCCCCTATACTTCATTCCTCCCTCGCTGTCGTGCTGCCTGCCCCAGGTTCTTTGTGTGTTTCCAGCCTGCTCCACATCGTTCTTTCTTGGTCTCTGTCCTGCTCTTCCCTCTTTCTGCTGCCTCTCTTCCCCTCTCTGCTGCTTTTATCTCCACCTCTGACAGGCTCCCTCTCTGTGTTCTAATTCCACGTTCTCTGTCACGTAGACCCGTGCTGTTTGTTTGTCCTCATCTCTCTCTGTCCAGCTCCTTGCTGCTATGTTTTATTGCCCAATTTCCTCCCTCTCTGTCTTGCTAGCCCATTGCTGTTGGTTTTTCTTCGTTTGTCTCTGTCTGCCTCCCAGTGCCTGATCTTTAATTCCTCCTTCCCCCTAGGCCGCTGTTCCTTTTTTCCATACTACATTGTGTTCTCTTTGGCATCTTTTCCTTATTCCTCGGTTCCCTCCTCGCTGCCCTGTGGCCCGTCCCCATTTTATTGTTGCCTCTCCCTCCCTCTCTCTGGCTTCTTACCCCTGTTTTTTAAATTCCTCCCTCTCTTCCCTGGTGGCCGTGAGATCTTTAGCCTTTCTCCGTCTCTTTCTGCCCAGCTCTCTGTGTCTATTCGTTAATTCTTCCCTCTCTGCCCTGTAGCCTGTAGCTTTTGTCCTTTCTGGCTTCCCCATGTCCCTATTTTAGAATTGGTTCTCTCTCTTCTTTCTGTACGCATTGCGATTCCTTTTGCTCTCCATCTCCCTTTTGGTGTATTTTCTTTTTCCTCTGGCTCCCTGTCCCTAATTGTTAATTCTCTCCCTGCTCATGCTCTGTACCACGTAGCCCCGTGGTTCGTTTTGTGGTGTTCCCTTCCCTCTGTCGTTGGCTGTCTCGGCTCCCTGTCCCTGTGAATTCTTACTTCCCTCTCTGCCCTGTTCTTGTCGCTTTTCTTGTCTTTCTCCATCTTGCTCTGTCAGCTTTCTGCCCCTATACTTCATTCCTCCCTCGCTGTCGTGCTGCCTGCCCCAGGTTCTTTGTGTGTTTCCAGCCTGCTCCACATCGTTCTTTCTTGTCTCTGTCCTGCTCTTCCCTCTTTCTGCTGCCTCTCTTCCCCTCTCTGCTGCTTTTATCTCCACCTCTGACAGGCTCCCTCTCTGTGTTCTAATTCCACGGTCTCTGTCACGTAGACCCGTGCTGTTTGTTTGTCCTCATCTCTCTCTGTCCAGCTCCTTGCTGCTATGTTTTATTGCCCAATTTCCTCCCTCTCTGTCTTGCTAGCCCATTGCTGTTGGTTTTTCTTCGTTTGTCTCTGTCTGCCTCCCAGTGCCTGATCTTTAATTCCTCCTTCCCCCTAGGCCGCTGTTCCTTTTTTCCATACTACATTGTGTTCTCTTTGGCATCTTTTCCTTATTCCTCGGTTCCCTCCTCGCTGCCCTGTGGACCGTCCCCATTTTATTGTTGCCTCTCCCTCCCTCTCTCTGGCTTTTTACCCCTGTTTTTTAAATTCTTCCCTCTCTTCCCTGGTGGCCGTGTGATCTTTAGCCTTTCTCTGTCTCTTTCTGCCCAGCTCTCTGTGTCTATTCGTTAATTCTTCCCTCTCTGCCCTGTAGCCTGTAGCTTTTGTCCTTTCTGGCTTCCCCATGTCCCTATTTTAGAATTGGTTCTCTCTTCTTTCTGTACGCATTGCGATTCCTTTTGCTCTCCATCTCCCTTTTGGTGTATTTTCTTTTTCCTCTGGCTCCCTGTCCCTAATTGTTAATTCTCTCCCTGCTCATGCTCTGTACCACGTTGCCCCGTGGTTCGTTTTGTGGTGTTCCCTTCCCGGCCCCTTCCCTCCGCCGTTGCCTGTCTCGGTTCCCTGTCCCTGTGGCTTCTTTCTTCCCTCTCTGCCCTGTTCTTGTCGCTTTTCTTGTCTTTCTCCATCTTGCTCTGTCAGCTTTCTGCCCCTATACTTCATTCCTCCCTCGCTGTCGTGCTGCCTGCCCCAGGTTCTTTGTGTGTTTCCAGCCTGCTCCACATCGTTCTTTCTTGGTCTCTGTCCTGCTCTTCCCTCTTTCTGCTGCCTCTCTTCCCCTCTCTGCTGCTTTTATCTCCACCTCTGTCCGGCTCCCTCTCTCTGTGTTCTAATTCCACGTTCTCTGTCACGTAGACCCGTGCTGTTTGTTTGTCCTCATCTCTCTCTGTCCAGCTCCTTGCTGCTATGTTTTATTGCCCAATTTCCTCCCTCTCTGTCTTGCTAGCCCATTGCTGTTGGTTTTTCTTCGTTTGTCTCTGTCTGCCTCCCAGTGCCTGATCTTTAATTCCTCCTTCCCCATAGGCCGCTGTTCCTTTTTTCCATACTACATTGTGTTCTCTTTGGCATCTTTTCCTTATTCCTCGGTTCCCTCCTCGCTGCCCTGTGGCCCGTCCCCATTTTATTGTTGCCTCTCCCTCCCTCTCTCTGGCTTCTTGCCCCTGTTTTTAAATTCCTCCCTCTCTTCCCTGGTGGCCGTGAGATCTTTAGCCTTTCTCCGTCGCTTTCTGCCCAGCTCTCTGTGTCTATTCGTTAATTCTTCCCTCTCTGCCCTGTAGCCTGTAGCTTTTGTCCTTTCTGGCTTCCCCATGTCCCTATTTTAGAATTGGTTCTCTCTCTTCTTTCTGTACGCATTGCGATTCCTTTTGCTCTCCATCTCCCTTTTGGTGTATTTTCTTTTTCCTCTGGCTCCCTGTCCCTAATTGTTAATTCTCTCCCTGCTCATGCTCTGTACCACGTAGCCCCGTGGTTCGTTTTGTGGTGTTCCCTTCCCTCTGTCGTTGCCTGTCTCGGTTCCCTGTCCCTGTGGCTTCTTTCTTCCCTCTCTGCCCTGTTCTTGTCGCTTTTCTTGTCTTTCTCCATCTTGCTCTGTCAGCTTTCTGCCCCTATACTTCATTCCTCCCTCGCTGTCGTGCTGCCTGCCCCAGGTTCTTTGTGTGTTTCCAGCCTGCTCCACATCGTTCTTTCTTGGTCTCTGTCCTGCTCTTCCCTCTTTCTGCTGCCTCTCTTCCCCTCTCTGCTGCTTTTATCTCCACCTCTGTCCGGCTCCCTCTCTCTGTGTTCTAATTCCACGGTCTCTGTCACGTAGACCCGTGCTGTTTGTTTGTCCTCATCGCTCTCTGTCCAGCTCCTTGCTGCTATGTTTTATTGCCCAATTTCCTCCCTCTCTGTCTTGCTAGCCCATTGCTGTTGGTTTTTCTTCGTTTGTCTCTGTCTGCCTCCCAGTGCCTGATCTTTAATTCCTCCTTCCCCATAGGCCGCTGTTCCTTTTTTCCATACTACATTGTGTTCTCTTTGGCATCTTTTCCTTATTCCTCGGTTCCCTCCTCGCTGCCCTGTGGCCCGTCCCCATTTTATTGTTGCCTCTCCCTCCCTCTCTCTGGCTTCTTACCCCTGTTTTTTAAATTCCTCCCTCTCTTCCCTGGTGGCCGTGAGATCTTTAGCCTTTCTCCGTCTCTTTCTGCCCAGCTCTCTGTGTCTATTCGTTAATTCTTCCCTCTCTGCCCTGTAGCCTGTAGCTTTTGTCCTTTCTGGCTTCCCCATGTCCCTATTTTAGAATTCGTTCTCTCTTCTTTCTGTACGCATTGCGATTCCTTTTGCTCTCCATCTCCCTTTTGGTGTATTTTCTTTTTCCTCTGGCTCCCTGTCCCTAATTGTTAATTCTCTCCCTGCTCATGCTCTGTACCACGTAGCCCCGTGGTTCGTTTTGTGGTGTTCCCTTCCCTCTGTCGTTGGCTGTCTCGGCTCCCTGTCCCTGTGGCTTCTTACTTCCCTCTCTGCCCTGTTCTTGTCGCTTTTCTTGTCTTTCTCCATCTTGCTCTGTCAGCTTTCTGCCCCTATACTTCATTCCTCCCTCGCTGTCGTGCTGCCTGCCCCAGGTTCTTTGTGTGTTTCCAGCCTGCTCCACATCGTTCTTTCTTGGTCTCTGTCCTGCTCTTCCCTCTTTCTGCTGCCTCTCTTCCCCTCTCTGCTGCTTTTATCTCCACCTCTGTCCGGCTCCCTCTCTCTGTGTTCTAATTCCACGTTCTCTGTCACGTAGACCCGTGCTGTTTGTTTGTCCTCATCTCTCTGTCCAGCTCCTTGCTGCTATGATTTATTGCCCAATTTCCTCCCTCTCTGTCTTGCTAGCCCATTGCTGTTGGTTTTTCTTCGTTTGTCTCTGTCTGCCTCCCAGTGCCTGATCTTTAATTCCTCCTTCCCCCTAGGCCGCTGTTCCTTTTTTCCATACTACATTGTGTTCTCTTTGGCATCTTTTCCTTATTCCTCGGTTCCCTCCTCGCTGCCCTGTGGACCGTCCCCATTTTATTGTTGCCTCTCCCTCCCTCTCTCTGGCTTTTTACCCCTGTTTTTTAAATTCTTCCCTCTCTTCCCTGGTGGCCGTGTGATCTTTAGCCTTTCTCTGTCTCTTTCTGCCCAGCTCTCTGTGTCTATTCGTTAATTCTTCCCTCTCTGCCCTGTAGCCTGTAGCTTTTGTCCTTTCTGGCTTCCCCATGTCCCTATTTTAGAATTGGTTCTCTCTTCTTTCTGTACGCATTGCGATTCCTTTTGCTCTCCATCTCCCTTTTGGTGTATTTTCTTTTTCCTCTGGCTCCCTGTCCCTAATTGTTAATTCTCTCCCTGCTCATGCTCTGTACCACGTTGCCCCGTGGTTCGTTTTGTGGTGTTCCCTTCCCGGCCCCTTCCCTCCGCCGTTGCCTGTCTCGGCTCCCTGTCCCTGTGGCTTCTTTCTTCCCTCTCTGCCCTGTTCTTGTCGCTTTTCTTGTCTTTCTCCATCTTGCTCTGTCAGCTTTCTGCCCCTATACTTCATTCCTCCCTCGCTGTCGTGCTGCCTGCCCCAGGTTCTTTGTGTGTTTCCAGCCTGCTCCACATCGTTCTTTCTTGGTCTCTGTCCTGCTCTTCCCTCTTTCTGCTGCCTCTCTTCCCCTCTCTGCTGCTTTTATCTCCACCTCTGTCCGGCTCCCTCTCTCTGTGTTCTAATTCCACGTTCTCTGTCACGTAGACCCGTGCTGTTTGTTTGTCCTCATCGCTCTCTGTCCAGCTCCTTGCTGCTATGTTTTATTGCCCAATTTCCTCCCTCTCTGTCTTGCTAGCCCATTGCTGTTGGTTTTTCTTCGTTTGTCTCTGTCTGCCTCCCAGTGCCTGATCTTTAATTCCTCCTTCCCCATAGGCCGCTGTTCCTTTTTTCCATACTACATTGTGTTCTCTTTGGCATCTTTTCCTTATTCCTCGGTTCCCTCCTCGCTGCCCTGTGGACCGTCCCCATTTTATTGTTGCCTCTCCCTCCCTCTCTCTGGCTTCTTGCCCCTGTTTTTAAATTCCTCCCTCTCTTCCCTGGTGGCCGTGAGATCTTTAGCCTTTCTCCGTCTCTTTCTGCCCAGCTCTCTGTGTCTATTCGTTAATTCTTCCCTCTCTGCCCTGTAGCCTGTAGCTTTTGTCCTTTCTGGCTTCCCCATGTCCCTATTTTAGAATTGGTTCTCTCTCTTCTTTCTGTACGCATTGCGATTCCTTTTGCTCTCCATCTCCCTTTTGGTGTATTTTCTTTTTCCTCTGACTCCCTGTCCCTAATTGTTAATTCTCTCCCTGCTCATGCTCTGTACCACGTAGCCCCGTGGTTCGTTTTGTGGTGTTCCCTTCCCTCTGTCGTTGGCTGTCTCGGCTCCCTGTCCCTGTGAATTCTTACTTCCCTCTCTGCCCTGTTCTTGTCGCTTTTCTTGTCTTTCTCCATCTTGCTCTGTCAGCTTTCTGCCCCTATACTTCATTCCTCCCTCGCTGTCGTGCTGCCTGCCCCAGGTTCTTTGTGTGTTTCCAGCCTGCTCCACATCGTTCTTTCTTGTCTCTGTCCTGCTCTTCCCTCTTTCTGCTGCCTCTCTTCCCCTCTCTGCTGCTTTTATCTCCACCTCTGACAGGCTCCCTCTCTGTGTTCTAATTCCACGGTCTCTGTCACGTAGACCCGTGCTGTTTGTTTGTCCTCATCTCTCTCTGTCCAGCTCCTTGCTGCTATGATTTATTGCCCAATTTCCTCCCTCTCTGTCTTGCTAGCCCATTGCTGTTGGTTTTTCTTCGTTTGTCTCTGTCTGCCTCCCAGTGCCTGATCTTTAATTCCTCCTTCCCCCTAGGCCGCTGTTCCTTTTTTCCATACTACATTGTGTTCTCTTTGGCATCTTTTCCTTATTCCTCGGTTCCCTCCTCGCTGCCCTGTGGACCGTCCCCATTTTATTGTTGCCTCTCCCTCCCTCTCTCTGGCTTTTTACCCCTGTTTTTTAAATTCTTCCCTCTCTTCCCTGGTGGCCGTGTGATCTTTAGCCTTTCTCTGTCTCTTTCTGCCCAGCTCTCTGTGTCTATTCGTTAATTCTTCCCTCTCTGCCCTGTAGCCTGTAGCTTTTGTCCTTTCTGGCTTCCCCATGTCCCTATTTTAGAATTGGTTCTCTCTTCTTTCTGTACGCATTGCGATTCCTTTTGCTCTCCATCTCCCTTTTGGTGTATTTTCTTTTTCCTCTGGCTCCCTGTCCCTAATTGTTAATTCTCTCCCTGCTCATGCTCTGTACCACGTTGCCCCGTGGTTCGTTTTGTGGTGTTCCCTTCCCTCCGCCGTTGCCTGTCTCGGCTCCCTGTCCCTGTGGCTTCTTTCTTCCCTCTCTGCCCTGTTCTTGTCGCTTTTCTTGTCTTTCTCCATCTTGCTCTGTCAGCTTTCTGCCCCTATACTTCATTCCTCCCTCGCTGTCGTGCTGCCTGCCCCAGGTTCTTTGTGTGTTTCCAGCCTGCTCCACATCGTTCTTTCTTGGTCTCTGTCCTGCTCTTCCCTCTTTCTGCTGCCTCTCTTCCCCTCTCTGCTGCTTTTATCTCCACCTCTGTCCGGCTCCCTCTCTCTGTGTTCTAATTCCACGTTCTCTGTCACGTAGACCCGTGCTGTTTGTTTGTCCTCATCTCTCTGTCCAGCTCCTTGCTGCTATGTTTTATTGCCCAATTTCCTCCCTCTCTGTCTTGCTAGCCCATTGCTGTTGGTTTTTCTTCGTTTGTCTCTGTCTGCCTCCCAGTGCCTGATCTTTAATTCCTCCTTCCCCATAGGCCGCTGTTCCTTTTTTCCATACTACATTGTGTTCTCTTTGGCATCTTTTCCTTATTCCTCGGTTCCCTCCTCGCTGCCCTGTGGCCCGTCCCCATTTTATTGTTGCCTCTCTCTCCCTCTCTCTGGCTTCTTGCCCCTGTTTTTTAAATTCTTCCCTCTCTTCCCTGGTGGCCGTGTGATCTTTAGCCTTTCTCCGTCTCTTTCTGCCCAGCTCTCTGTGTCTATTCGTTAATTCTTCCCTCTCTGCCCTGTAGCCTGTAGCTTTTGTCCTTTCTGGCTTCCCCATGTCCCTATTTTAGAATTGGTTCTCTCTTCTTTCTGTACGCATTGCGATTCCTTTTGCTCTCCGTCTCCCTTTTGGTGTATTTTCTTTTTCCTCTGGCTCCCTGTCCCTAATTGTTAATTCTCTCCCTGCTCATGCTCTGTACCACGTTGCCCCGTGGTTCGTTTTGTGGTGTTCCCTTCCCTCTGTCGTTGGCTGTCTCGGCTCCCTGTCCCTGTGAATTCTTACTTCCCTCTCTGCCCTGTTCTTGTCGCTTTTCTTGTCTTTCTCCATCTTGCTCTGTCAGCTTTCTGCCCCTATACTTCATTCCTCCCTCGCTGTCGTGCTGCCTGCCCCAGGTTCTTTGTGTGTTTCCAGCCTGCTCCACATCGTTCTTTCTTGGTCTCTGTCCTGCTCTTCCCTCTTTCTGCTGCCTCTCTTCCCCTCTCTGCTGCTTTTATCTCCACCTCTGTCCGGCTCCCTCTCTCTGTGTTCTAATTCCACGGTCTCTGTCACTTAGACCCGTGCTGTTTGTTTGTCCTCATCGCTCTCTGTCCAGCTCCTTGCTGCTATGTTTTATTGCCCAATTTCCTCCCTCTCTGTCTTGCTAGCCCATTGCTGTTGGTTTTTCTTCGTTTGTCTCTGTCTGCCTCCCAGTGCCTGATCTTTAATTCCTCCTTCCCCATAGGCCGCTGTTCCTTTTTTCCATACTACATTGTGTTCTCTTTGGCATCTTTTCCTTATTCCTCGGTTCCCTCCTCGCTGCCCTGTGGACCGTCCCCATTTTATTGTTGCCTCTCCCTCCCTCTCTCTGGCTTCTTGCCCCTGTTTTTAAATTCCTCCCTCTCTTCCATGGTGGCCGTGAGATCTTTAGCCTTTCTCCGTCGCTTTCTGCCCAGCTCTCTGTGTCTATTCGTTAATTCTTCCCTCTCTGCCCTGTAGCCTGTAGCTTTTGTCCTTTCTGGCTTCCCCATGTCCCTATTTTAGAATTGGTTCTCTCTCTTCTTTCTGTACGCATTGCGATTCCTTTTGCTCTCCATCTCCCTTTTGGTGTATTTTCTTTTTCCTCTGGCTCCCTGTCCCTAATTGTTAATTCTCTCCCTGCTCATGCTCTGTACCACGTAGCCCCGTGGTTCGTTTTGTGGTGTTCCCTTCCCTCTGTCGTTGCCTGTCTCGGTTCCCTGTCCCTGTGGCTTCTTTCTTCCCTCTCTGCCCTGTTCTTGTCGCTTTTCTTGTCTTTCTCCATCTTGCTCTGTCAGCTTTCTGCCCCTATACTTCATTCCTCCCTCGCTGTCGTGCTGCCTGCCCCAGGTTCTTTGTGTGTTTCCAGCCTGCTCCACATCGTTCTTTCTTGGTCTCTGTCCTGCTCTTCCCTCTTTCTGCTGCCTCTCTTCCCCTCTCTGCTGCTTTTATCTCCACCTCTGTCCGGCTCCCTCTCTCTGTGTTCTAATTCCACGGTCTCTGTCACGTAGACCCGTGCTGTTTGTTTGTCCTCATCTCTCTCTGTCCAGCTCCTTGCTGCTATGTTTTATTGCCCAATTTCCTCCCTCTCTGTCTTGCTAGCCCATTGCTGTTGGTTTTTCTTCGTTTGTCTCTGTCTGCCTCCCAGTGCCTGATCTTTAATTCCTCCTTCCCCATAGGCCGCTGTTCCTTTTTTCCATACTACATTGTGTTCTCTTTGGCATCTTTTCCTTATTCCTCGGTTCCCTCCTCGCTGCCCTGTGGACCGTCCCCATTTTATTGTTGCCTCTCCCTCCCTCTCTCTGGCTTCTTGCCCCTGTTTTTAAATTCCTCCCTCTCTTCCCTGGTGGCCGTGAGATCTTTAGCCTTTCTCCGTCTCTTTCTGCCCAGCTCTCTGTGTCTATTCGTTAATTCTTCCCTCTCTGCCCTGTAGCCTGTAGCTTTTGTCCTTTCTGGCTTCCCCATGTCCCTATTTTAGAATTGGTTCTCTCTCTTCTTTCTGTACGCATTGCGATTCCTTTTGCTCTCCATCTCCCTTTTGGTGTATTTTCTTTTTCCTCTGGCTCCCTGTCCCTAATTGTTAATTCTCTCCCTGCTCATGCTCTGTACCACGTAGCCCCGTGGTTCGTTTTGTGGTGTTCCCTTCCCTCTGTCGTTGGCTGTCTCGGCTCCCTGTCCCTGTGAATTCTTACTTCCCTCTCTGCCCTGTTCTTGTCGCTTTTCTTGTCTTTCTCCATCTTGCTCTGTCAGCTTTCTGCCCCTATACTTCATTCCTCCCTCGCTGTCGTGCTGCCTGCCCCAGGTTCTTTGTGTGTTTCCAGCCTGCTCCACATCGTTCTTTCTTGGTCTCTGTCCTGCTCTTCCCTCTTTCTGCTGCCTCTCTTCCCCTCTCTGCTGCTTTTATCTCCACCTCTGTCCGGCTCCCTCTCTCTGTGTTCTAATTCCACGTTCTCTGTCACGTAGACCCGTGCTGTTTGTTTGTCCTCATCGCTCTCTGTCCAGCTCCTTGCTGCTATGTTTTATTGCCCAATTTCCTCCCTCTCTGTCTTGCTAGCCCATTGCTGTTGGTTTTTCTTCGTTTGTCTCTGTCTGCCTCCCAGTGCCTGATCTTTAATTCCTCCTTCCCCATAGGCCGCTGTTCCTTTTTTCCATACTACATTGTGTTCTCTTTGGCATCTTTTCCTTATTCCTCGGTTCCCTCCTCGCTGCCCTGTGGACCGTCCCCATTTTATTGTTGCCTCTCCCTCCCTCTCTCTGGCTTCTTGCCCCTGTTTTTAAATTCCTCCCTCTCTTCCCTGGTGGCCGTGAGATCTTTAGCCTTTCTCCGTCTCTTTCTGCCCAGCTCTCTGTGTCTATTCGTTAATTCTTCCCTCTCTGCCCTGTAGCCTGTAGCTTTTGTCCTTTCTGGCTTCCCCATGTCCCTATTTTAGAATTGGTTCTCTCTTCTTTCTGTACGCATTGCGATTCCTTTTGCTCTCCATCTCCCTTTTGGTGTATTTTCTTTTTCCTCTGACTCCCTGTCCCTAATTGTTAATTCTCTCCCTGCTCATGCTCTGTACCACGTAGCCCCGTGGTTCGTTTTGTGGTGTTCCCTTCCCTCTGTCGTTGGCTGTCTCGGCTCCCTGTCCCTGTGAATTCTTACTTCCCTCTCTGCCCTGTTCTTGTCGCTTTTCTTGTCTTTCTCCATCTTGCTCTGTCAGCTTTCTGCCCCTATACTTCATTCCTCCCTCGCTGTCGTGCTGCCTGCCCCAGGTTCTTTGTGTGTTTCCAGCCTGCTCCACATCGTTCTTTCTTGTCTCTGTCCTGCTCTTCCCTCTTTCTGCTGCCTCTCTTCCCCTCTCTGCTGCTTTTATCTCCACCTCTGACAGGCTCCCTCTCTGTGTTCTAATTCCACGGTCTCTGTCACGTAGACCCGTGCTGTTTGTTTGTCCTCATCTCTCTCTGTCCAGCTCCTTGCTGCTATGTTTTATTGCCCAATTTCCTCCCTCTCTGTCTTGCTAGCCCATTGCTGTTGGTTTTTCTTCGTTTGTCTCTGTCTGCCTCCCAGTGCCTGATCTTTAATTCCTCCTTCCCCATAGGCCGCTGTTCCTTTTTTCCATACTACATTGTGTTCTCTTTGGCATCTTTTCCTTATTCCTCGGTTCCCTCCTCGCTGCCCTGTGGCCCGTCCCCATTTTATTGTTGCCTCTCCCTCCCTCTCTCTGGCTTCTTGCCCCTGTTTTTAAATTCCTCCCTCTCTTCCCTGGTGGCCGTGAGATCTTTAGCCTTTCTCCGTCTCTTTCTGCCCAGCTCTCTGTGTCTATTCGTTAATTCTTCCCTCTCTGCCCTGTAGCCTGTAGCTTTTGTCCTTTCTGGCTTCCCCATGTCCCTATTTTAGAATTGGTTCTCTCTCTTCTTTCTGTACGCATTGCGATTCCTTTTGCTCTCCATCTCCCTTTTGGTGTATTTTCTTTTTCCTCTGGCTCCCTGTCCCTAATTGTTAATTCTCTCCCTGCTCATGCTCTGTACCACGTAGCCCCGTGGTTCGTTTTGTGGTGTTCCCTTCCCTCTGTCGTTGGCTGTCTCGGCTCCCTGTCCCTGTGAATTCTTACTTCCCTCTCTGCCCTGTTCTTGTCGCTTTTCTTGTCTTTCTCCATCTTGCTCTGTCAGCTTTCTGCCCCTATACTTCATTCCTCCCTCGCTGTCGTGCTGCCTGCCCCAGGTTCTTTGTGTGTTTCCAGCCTGCTCCACATCGTTCTTTCTTGGTCTCTGTCCTGCTCTTCCCTCTTTCTGCTGCCTCTCTTCCCCTCTCTGCTGCTTTTATCTCCACCTCTGTCCGGCTCCCTCTCTCTGTGTTCTAATTCCACGTTCTCTGTCACGTAGACCCGTGCTGTTTGTTTGTCCTCATCTCTCTGTCCAGCTCCTTGCTGCTATGATTTATTGCCCAATTTCCTCCCTCTCTGTCTTGCTAGCCCATTGCTGTTGGTTTTTCTTCGTTTGTCTCTGTCTGCCTCCCAGTGCCTGATCTTTAATTCCTCCTTCCCCCTAGGCCGCTGTTCCTTTTTTCCATACTACATTGTGTTCTCTTTGGCATCTTTTCCTTATTCCTCGGTTCCCTCCTCGCTGCCCTGTGGACCGTCCCCATTTTATTGTTGCCTCTCCCTCCCTCTCTCTGGCTTTTTACCCCTGTTTTTTAAATTCTTCCCTCTCTTCCCTGGTGGCCGTGTGATCTTTAGCCTTTCTCTGTCTCTTTCTGCCCAGCTCTCTGTGTCTATTCGTTAATTCTTCCCTCTCTGCCCTGTAGCCTGTAGCTTTTGTCCTTTCTGGCTTCCCCATGTCCCTATTTTAGAATTGGTTCTCTCTTCTTTCTGTACGCATTGCGATTCCTTTTGCTCTCCATCTCCCTTTTGGTGTATTTTCTTTTTCCTCTGGCTCCCTGTCCCTAATTGTTAATTCTCTCCCTGCTCATGCTCTGTACCACGTTGCCCCGTGGTTCGTTTTGTGGTGTTCCCTTCCCGGCCCCTTCCCTCCGCCGTTGCCTGTCTCGGTTCCCTGTCCCTGTGGCTTCTTTCTTCCCTCTCTGCCCTGTTCTTGTCGCTTTTCTTGTCTTTCTCCATCTTGCTCTGTCAGCTTTCTGCCCCTAGTCTTCATTCCTCCCTCGCTGTCGTGCTGCCTGCCCCAGGTTCTTTGTGTGTTTCCAGCCTGCTCCACATCGTTCTTTCTTGGTCTCTGTCCTGCTCTTCCCTCTTTCTGCTGCCTCTCTTCCCCTCTCTGCTGCTTTTATCTCCACCTCTGTCCGGCTCCCTCTCTCTGTGTTCTAATTCCACGGTCTCTGTCACGTAGACCCGTGCTGTTTGTTTGTCCTCATCTCTCTCTGTCCAGCTCCTTGCTGCTATGTTTTATTGCCCAATTTCCTCCCTCTCTGTCTTGCTAGCCCATTGCTGTTGGTTTTTCTTCGTTTGTCTCTGTCTGCCTCCCAGTGCCTGATCTTTAATTCCTCCTTCCCCATAGGCCGCTGTTCCTTTTTTCCATACTACATTGTGTTCTCTTTGGCATCTTTTCCTTATTCCTCGGTTCCCTCCTCGCTGCCCTGTGGACCGTCCCCATTTTATTGTTGCCTCTCCCTCCCTCTCTCTGGCTTCTTGCCCCTGTTTTTAAATTCCTCCCTCTCTTCCCTGGTGGCCGTGAGATCTTTAGCCTTTCTCCGTCTCTTTCTGCCCAGCTCTCTGTGTCTATTCGTTAATTCTTCCCTCTCTGCCCTGTAGCCTGTAGCTTTTGTCCTTTCTGGCTTCCCCATGTCCCTATTTTAGAATTGGTTCTCTCTTCTTTCTGTACGCATTGCGATTCCTTTTGCTCTCCGTCTCCCTTTTGGTGTATTTTCTTTTTCCTCTGGCTCCCTGTCCCTAATTGTTAATTCTCTCCCTGCTCATGCTCTGTACCACGTTGCCCCGTGGTTCGTTTTGTGGTGTTCCCTTCCCTCTGCCGTTGCCTGTCTCGGTTCCCTGTCCCTGTGGCTTCTTTCTTCCCTCTCTGCCCTGTTCTTGTCGCTTTTCTTGTCTTTCTCCATCTTGCTCTGTCAGCTTTCTGCCCCTAGTCTTCATTCCTCCCTCGCTGTCGTGCTGCCTGCCCCAGGTTCTTTGTGTGTTTCCAGCCTGCTCCACATCGTTCTTTCTTGGTCTCTGTCCTGCTCTTCCCTCTTTCTGCTGCCTCTCTTCCCCTCTCTGCTGCTTTTATCTCCACCTCTGTCCGGCTCCCTCTCTCTGTGTTCTAATTCCACGTTCTCTGTCACGTAGACCCGTGCTGTTTGTTTGTCCTCATCTCTCTCTGTCCAGCTCCTTGCTGCTATGTTTTATTGCCCAATTTCCTCCCTCTCTGTCTTGCTAGCCCATTGCTGTTGGTTTTTCTTCGTTTGTCTCTGTCTGCCTCCCAGTGCCTGATCTTTAATTCCTCCTTCCCCATAGGCCGCTGTTCCTTTTTTCCATACTACATTGTGTTCTCTTTGGCATCTTTTCCTTATTCCTCGGTTCCCTCCTCGCTGCCCTGTGGCCCGTCCCCATTTTATTGTTGCCTCTCCCTCCCTCTCTCTGGCTTCTTGCCCCTGTTTTTAAATTCCTCCCTCTCTTCCATGGTGGCCGTGAGATCTTTAGCCTTTCTCCGTCGCTTTCTGCCCAGCTCTCTGTGTCTATTCGTTAATTCTTCCCTCTCTGCCCTGTAGCCTGTAGCTTTTGTCCTTTCTGGCTTCCCCATGTCCCTATTTTAGAATTGGTTCTCTCTCTTCTTTCTGTACGCATTGCGATTCCTTTTGCTCTCCATCTCCCTTTTGGTGTATTTTCTTTTTCCTCTGGCTCCCTGTCCCTAATTGTTAATTCTCTCCCTGCTCATGCTCTGTACCACGTAGCCCCGTGGTTCGTTTTGTGGTGTTCCCTTCCCTCTGTCGTTGCCTGTCTCGGTTCCCTGTCCCTGTGGCTTCTTTCTTCCCTCTCTGCCCTGTTCTTGTCGCTTTTCTTGTCTTTCTCCATCTTGCTCTGTCAGCTTTCTGCCCCTATACTTCATTCCTCCCTCGCTGTCGTGCTGCCTGCCCCAGGTTCTTTGTGTGTTTCCAGCCTGCTCCACATCGTTCTTTCTTGGTCTCTGTCCTGCTCTTCCCTCTTTCTGCTGCCTCTCTTCCCCTCTCTGCTGCTTTTATCTCCACCTCTGTCCGGCTCCCTCTCTCTGTGTTCTAATTCCACGGTCTCTGTCACGTAGACCCGTGCTGTTTGTTTGTCCTCATCTCTCTCTGTCCAGCTCCTTGCTGCTATGTTTTATTGCCCAATTTCCTCCCTCTCTGTCTTGCTAGCCCATTGCTGTTGGTTTTTCTTCGTTTGTCTCTGTCTGCCTCCCAGTGCCTGATCTTTAATTCCTCCTTCCCCATAGGCCGCTGTTCCTTTTTTCCATACTACATTGTGTTCTCTTTGGCATCTTTTCCTTATTCCTCGGTTCCCTCCTCGCTGCCCTGTGGACCGTCCCCATTTTATTGTTGCCTCTCCCTCCCTCTCTCTGGCTTCTTGCCCCTGTTTTTAAATTCCTCCCTCTCTTCCCTGGTGGCCGTGAGATCTTTAGCCTTTCTCCGTCTCTTTCTGCCCAGCTCTCTGTGTCTATTCGTTAATTCTTCCCTCTCTGCCCTGTAGCCTGTAGCTTTTGTCCTTTCTGGCTTCCCCATGTCCCTATTTTAGAATTGGTTCTCTCTTCTTTCTGTACGCATTGCGATTCCTTTTGCTCTCCATCTCCCTTTTGGTGTATTTTCTTTTTCCTCTGGCTCCCTGTCCCTAATTGTTAATTCTCTCCCTGCTCATGCTCTGTACCACGTTGCCCCGTGGTTCGTTTTGTGGTGTTCCCTTCCCGGCCCCTTCCCTCCGCCGTTGCCTGTCTCGGTTCCCTGTCCCTGTGGCTTCTTTCTTCCCTCTCTGCCCTGTTCTTGTCGCTTTTCTTGTCTTTCTCCATCTTGCTCTGTCAGCTTTCTGCCCCTAGTCTTCATTCCTCCCTCGCTGTCGTGCTGCCTGCCCCAGGTTCTTTGTGTGTTTCCAGCCTGCTCCACATCGTTCTTTCTTGGTCTCTGTCCTGCTCTTCCCTCTTTCTGCTGCCTCTCTTCCCCTCTCTGCTGCTTTTATCTCCACCTCTGTCCGGCTCCCTCTCTCTGTGTTCTAATTCCACGTTCTCTGTCACGTAGACCCGTGCTGTTTGTTTGTCCTCATCGCTCTCTGTCCAGCTCCTTGCTGCTATGTTTTATTGCCCAATTTCCTCCCTCTCTGTCTTGCTAGCCCATTGCTGTTGGTTTTTCTTCGTTTGTCTCTGTCTGCCTCCCAGTGCCTGATCTTTAATTCCTCCTTCCCCATAGGCCGCTGTTCCTTTTTTCCATACTACATTGTGTTCTCTTTGGCATCTTTTCCTTATTCCTCGGTTCCCTCCTCGCTGCCCTGTGGACCGTCCCCATTTTATTGTTGCCTCTCCCTCCCTCTCTCTGGCTTCTTGCCCCTGTTTTTAAATTCCTCCCTCTCTTCCCTGGTGGCCGTGAGATCTTTAGCCTTTCTCCGTCTCTTTCTGCCCAGCTCTCTGTGTCTATTCGTTAATTCTTCCCTCTCTGCCCTGTAGCCTGTAGCTTTTGTCCTTTCTGGCTTCCCCATGTCCCTATTTTAGAATTGGTTCTCTCTTCTTTCTGTACGCATTGCGATTCCTTTTGCTCTCCATCTCCCTTTTGGTGTATTTTCTTTTTCCTCTGACTCCCTGTCCCTAATTGTTAATTCTCTCCCTGCTCATGCTCTGTACCACGTAGCCCCGTGGTTCGTTTTGTGGTGTTCCCTTCCCTCTGTCGTTGGCTGTCTCGGCTCCCTGTCCCTGTGAATTCTTACTTCCCTCTCTGCCCTGTTCTTGTCGCTTTTCTTGTCTTTCTCCATCTTGCTCTGTCAGCTTTCTGCCCCTATACTTCATTCCTCCCTCGCTGTCGTGCTGCCTGCCCCAGGTTCTTTGTGTGTTTCCAGCCTGCTCCACATCGTTCTTTCTTGTCTCTGTCCTGCTCTTCCCTCTTTCTGCTGCCTCTCTTCCCCTCTCTGCTGCTTTTATCTCCACCTCTGACAGGCTCCCTCTCTGTGTTCTAATTCCACGGTCTCTGTCACGTAGACCCGTGCTGTTTGTTTGTCCTCATCTCTCTCTGTCCAGCTCCTTGCTGCTATGTTTTATTGCCCAATTTCCTCCCTCTCTGTCTTGCTAGCCCATTGCTGTTGGTTTTTCTTCGTTTGTCTCTGTCTGCCTCCCAGTGCCTGATCTTTAATTCCTCCTTCCCCATAGGCCGCTGTTCCTTTTTTCCATACTACATTGTGTTCTCTTTGGCATCTTTTCCTTATTCCTCGGTTCCCTCCTCGCTGCCCTGTGGCCCGTCCCCATTTTATTGTTGCCTCTCCCTCCCTCTCTCTGGCTTCTTGCCCCTGTTTTTAAATTCCTCCCTCTCTTCCCTGGTGGCCGTGAGATCTTTAGCCTTTCTCCGTCTCTTTCTGCCCAGCTCTCTGTGTCTATTCGTTAATTCTTCCCTCTCTGCCCTGTAGCCTGTAGCTTTTGTCCTTTCTGGCTTCCCCATGTCCCTATTTTAGAATTGGTTCTCTCTCTTCTTTCTGTACGCATTGCGATTCCTTTTGCTCTCCATCTCCCTTTTGGTGTATTTTCTTTTTCCTCTGGCTCCCTGTCCCTAATTGTTAATTCTCTCCCTGCTCATGCTCTGTACCACGTAGCCCCGTGGTTCGTTTTGTGGTGTTCCCTTCCCTCTGTCGTTGGCTGTCTCGGCTCCCTGTCCCTGTGAATTCTTACTTCCCTCTCTGCCCTGTTCTTGTCGCTTTTCTTGTCTTTCTCCATCTTGCTCTGTCAGCTTTCTGCCCCTATACTTCATTCCTCCCTCGCTGTCGTGCTGCCTGCCCCAGGTTCTTTGTGTGTTTCCAGCCTGCTCCACATCGTTCTTTCTTGGTCTCTGTCCTGCTCTTCCCTCTTTCTGCTGCCTCTCTTCCCCTCTCTGCTGCTTTTATCTCCACCTCTGTCCGGCTCCCTCTCTCTGTGTTCTAATTCCACGTTCTCTGTCACGTAGACCCGTGCTGTTTGTTTGTCCTCATCTCTCTGTCCAGCTCCTTGCTGCTATGATTTATTGCCCAATTTCCTCCCTCTCTGTCTTGCTAGCCCATTGCTGTTGGTTTTTCTTCGTTTGTCTCTGTCTGCCTCCCAGTGCCTGATCTTTAATTCCTCCTTCCCCCTAGGCCGCTGTTCCTTTTTTCCATACTACATTGTGTTCTCTTTGGCATCTTTTCCTTATTCCTCGGTTCCCTCCTCGCTGCCCTGTGGACCGTCCCCATTTTATTGTTGCCTCTCCCTCCCTCTCTCTGGCTTTTTACCCCTGTTTTTTAAATTCTTCCCTCTCTTCCCTGGTGGCCGTGTGATCTTTAGCCTTTCTCTGTCTCTTTCTGCCCAGCTCTCTGTGTCTATTCGTTAATTCTTCCCTCTCTGCCCTGTAGCCTGTAGCTTTTGTCCTTTCTGGCTTCCCCATGTCCCTATTTTAGAATTGGTTCTCTCTTCTTTCTGTACGCATTGCGATTCCTTTTGCTCTCCATCTCCCTTTTGGTGTATTTTCTTTTTCCTCTGGCTCCCTGTCCCTAATTGTTAATTCTCTCCCTGCTCATGCTCTGTACCACGTTGCCCCGTGGTTCGTTTTGTGGTGTTCCCTTCCCGGCCCCTTCCCTCCGCCGTTGCCTGTCTCGGTTCCCTGTCCCTGTGGCTTCTTTCTTCCCTCTCTGCCCTGTTCTTGTCGCTTTTCTTGTCTTTCTCCATCTTGCTCTGTCAGCTTTCTGCCCCTAGTCTTCATTCCTCCCTCGCTGTCGTGCTGCCTGCCCCAGGTTCTTTGTGTGTTTCCAGCCTGCTCCACATCGTTCTTTCTTGGTCTCTGTCCTGCTCTTCCCTCTTTCTGCTGCCTCTCTTCCCCTCTCTGCTGCTTTTATCTCCACCTCTGTCCGGCTCCCTCTCTCTGTGTTCTAATTCCACGTTCTCTGTCACGTAGACCCGTGCTGTTTGTTTGTCCTCATCGCTCTCTGTCCAGCTCCTTGCTGCTATGTTTTATTGCCCAATTTCCTCCCTCTCTGTCTTGCTAGCCCATTGCTGTTGGTTTTTCTTCGTTTGTCTCTGTCTGCCTCCCAGTGCCTGATCTTTAATTCCTCCTTCCCCATAGGCCGCTGTTCCTTTTTTCCATACTACATTGTGTTCTCTTTGGCATCTTTTCCTTATTCCTCGGTTCCCTCCTCGCTGCCCTGTGGACCGTCCCCATTTTATTGTTGCCTCTCCCTCCCTCTCTCTGGCTTCTTGCCCCTGTTTTTAAATTCCTCCCTCTCTTCCCTGGTGGCCGTGAGATCTTTAGCCTTTCTCCGTCTCTTTCTGCCCAGCTCTCTGTGTCTATTCGTTAATTCTTCCCTCTCTGCCCTGTAGCCTGTAGCTTTTGTCCTTTCTGGCTTCCCCATGTCCCTATTTTAGAATTGGTTCTCTCTTCTTTCTGTACGCATTGCGATTCCTTTTGCTCTCCATCTCCCTTTTGGTGTATTTTCTTTTTCCTCTGACTCCCTGTCCCTAATTGTTAATTCTCTCCCTGCTCATGCTCTGTACCACGTAGCCCCGTGGTTCGTTTTGTGGTGTTCCCTTCCCTCTGTCGTTGGCTGTCTCGGCTCCCTGTCCCTGTGAATTCTTACTTCCCTCTCTGCCCTGTTCTTGTCGCTTTTCTTGTCTTTCTCCATCTTGCTCTGTCAGCTTTCTGCCCCTATACTTCATTCCTCCCTCGCTGTCGTGCTGCCTGCCCCAGGTTCTTTGTGTGTTTCCAGCCTGCTCCACATCGTTCTTTCTTGTCTCTGTCCTGCTCTTCCCTCTTTCTGCTGCCTCTCTTCCCCTCTCTGCTGCTTTTATCTCCACCTCTGACAGGCTCCCTCTCTGTGTTCTAATTCCACGGTCTCTGTCACGTAGACCCGTGCTGTTTGTTTGTCCTCATCTCTCTCTGTCCAGCTCCTTGCTGCTATGATTTATTGCCCAATTTCCTCCCTCTCTGTCTTGCTAGCCCATTGCTGTTGGTTTTTCTTCGTTTGTCTCTGTCTGCCTCCCAGTGCCTGATCTTTAATTCCTCCTTCCCCCTAGGCCGCTGTTCCTTTTTTCCATACTACATTGTGTTCTCTTTGGCATCTTTTCCTTATTCCTCGGTTCCCTCCTCGCTGCCCTGTGGACCGTCCCCATTTTATTGTTGCCTCTCCCTCCCTCTCTCTGGCTTTTTACCCCTGTTTTTTAAATTCTTCCCTCTCTTCCCTGGTGGCCGTGTGATCTTTAGCCTTTCTCTGTCTCTTTCTGCCCAGCTCTCTGTGTCTATTCGTTAATTCTTCCCTCTCTGCCCTGTAGCCTGTAGCTTTTGTCCTTTCTGGCTTCCCCATGTCCCTATTTTAGAATTGGTTCTCTCTTCTTTCTGTACGCATTGCGATTCCTTTTGCTCTCCATCTCCCTTTTGGTGTATTTTCTTTTTCCTCTGGCTCCCTGTCCCTAATTGTTAATTCTCTCCCTGCTCATGCTCTGTACCACGTTGCCCCGTGGTTCGTTTTGTGGTGTTCCCTTCCCGGCCCCTTCCCTCCGCCGTTGCCTGTCTCGGTTCCCTGTCCCTGTGGCTTCTTTCTTCCCTCTCTGCCCTGTTCTTGTCGCTTTTCTTGTCTTTCTCCATCTTGCTCTGTCAGCTTTCTGCCCCTATACTTCATTCCTCCCTCGCTGTCGTGCTGCCTGCCCCAGGTTCTTTGTGTGTTTCCAGCCTGCTCCACATCGTTCTTTCTTGGTCTCTGTCCTGCTCTTCCCTCTTTCTGCTGCCTCTCTTCCCCTCTCTGCTGCTTTTATCTCCACCTCTGTCCGGCTCCCTCTCTCTGTGTTCTAATTCCACGTTCTCTGTCACGTAGACCCGTGCTGTTTGTTTGTCCTCATCTCTCTGTCCAGCTCCTTGCTGCTATGTTTTATTGCCCAATTTCCTCCCTCTCTGTCTTGCTAGCCCATTGCTGTTGGTTTTTCTTCGTTTGTCTCTGTCTGCCTCCCAGTGCCTGATCTTTAATTCCTCCTTCCCCATAGGCCGCTGTTCCTTTTTTCCATACTACATTGTGTTCTCTTTGGCATCTTTTCCTTATTCCTCGGTTCCCTCCTCGCTGCCCTGTGGCCCGTCCCCATTTTATTGTTGCCTCTCTCTCCCTCTCTCTGGCTTCTTGCCCCTGTTTTTTAAATTCTTCCCTCTCTTCCCTGGTGGCCGTGTGATCTTTAGCCTTTCTCCGTCTCTTTCTGCCCAGCTCTCTGTGTCTATTCGTTAATTCTTCCCTCTCTGCCCTGTAGCCTGTAGCTTTTGTCCTTTCTGGCTTCCCCATGTCCCTATTTTAGAATTGGTTCTCTCTTCTTTCTGTACGCATTGCGATTCCTTTTGCTCTCCGTCTCCCTTTTGGTGTATTTTCTTTTTCCTCTGGCTCCCTGTCCCTAATTGTTAATTCTCTCCCTGCTCATGCTCTGTACCACGTTGCCCCGTGGTTCGTTTTGTGGTGTTCCCTTCCCTCTGTCGTTGGCTGTCTCGGCTCCCTGTCCCTGTGAATTCTTACTTCCCTCTCTGCCCTGTTCTTGTCGCTTTTCTTGTCTTTCTCCATCTTGCTCTGTCAGCTTTCTGCCCCTATACTTCATTCCTCCCTCGCTGTCGTGCTGCCTGCCCCAGGTTCTTTGTGTGTTTCCAGCCTGCTCCACATCGTTCTTTCTTGGTCTCTGTCCTGCTCTTCCCTCTTTCTGCTGCCTCTCTTCCCCTCTCTGCTGCTTTTATCTCCACCTCTGTCCGGCTCCCTCTCTCTGTGTTCTAATTCCACGTTCTCTGTCACGTAGACCCGTGCTGTTTGTTTGTCCTCATCTCTCTCTGTCCAGCTCCTTGCTGCTATGTTTTATTGCCCAATTTCCTCCCTCTCTGTCTTGCTAGCCCATTGCTGTTGGTTTTTCTTCGTTTGTCTCTGTCTGCCTCCCAGTGCCTGATCTTTAATTCCTCCTTCCCCATAGGCCGCTGTTCCTTTTTTCCATACTACATTGTGTTCTCTTTGGCATCTTTTCCTTATTCCTCGGTTCCCTCCTCGCTGCCCTGTGGCCCGTCCCCATTTTATTGTTGCCTCTCCCTCCCTCTCTCTGGCTTCTTGCCCCTGTTTTTAAATTCCTCCCTCTCTTCCATGGTGGCCGTGAGATCTTTAGCCTTTCTCCGTCGCTTTCTGCCCAGCTCTCTGTGTCTATTCGTTAATTCTTCCCTCTCTGCCCTGTAGCCTGTAGCTTTTGTCCTTTCTGGCTTCCCCATGTCCCTATTTTAGAATTGGTTCTCTCTCTTCTTTCTGTACGCATTGCGATTCCTTTTGCTCTCCATCTCCCTTTTGGTGTATTTTCTTTTTCCTCTGGCTCCCTGTCCCTAATTGTTAATTCTCTCCCTGCTCATGCTCTGTACCACGTAGCCCCGTGGTTCGTTTTGTGGTGTTCCCTTCCCTCTGTCGTTGCCTGTCTCGGTTCCCTGTCCCTGTGGCTTCTTTCTTCCCTCTCTGCCCTGTTCTTGTCGCTTTTCTTGTCTTTCTCCATCTTGCTCTGTCAGCTTTCTGCCCCTATACTTCATTCCTCCCTCGCTGTCGTGCTGCCTGCCCCAGGTTCTTTGTGTGTTTCCAGCCTGCTCCACATCGTTCTTTCTTGGTCTCTGTCCTGCTCTTCCCTCTTTCTGCTGCCTCTCTTCCCCTCTCTGCTGCTTTTATCTCCACCTCTGTCCGGCTCCCTCTCTCTGTGTTCTAATTCCACGGTCTCTGTCACGTAGACCCGTGCTGTTTGTTTGTCCTCATCTCTCTCTGTGCAGCTCCTTGCTGCTATGTTTTATTGCCCAATTTCCTCCCTCTCTGTCTTGCTAGCCCATTGCTGTTGGTTTTTCTTCGTTTGTCTCTGTCTGCCTCCCAGTGCCTGATCTTTAATTCCTCCTTCCCCATAGGCCGCTGTTCCTTTTTTCCATACTACATTGTGTTCTCTTTGGCATCTTTTCCTTATTCCTCGGTTCCCTCCTCGCTGCCCTGTGGCCCGTCCCCATTTTATTGTTGCCTCTCCCTCCCTCTCTCTGGCTTCTTGCCCCTGTTTTTAAATTCCTCCCTCTCTTCCCTGGTGGCCGTGAGATCTTTAGCCTTTCTCCGTCTCTTTCTGCCCAGCTCTCTGTGTCTATTCGTTAATTCTTCCCTCTCTGCCCTGTAGCCTGTAGCTTTTGTCCTTTCTGGCTTCCCCATGTCCCTATTTTAGAATTGGTTCTCTCTCTTCTTTCTGTACGCATTGCGATTCCTTTTGCTCTCCATCTCCCTTTTGGTGTATTTTCTTTTTCCTCTGGCTCCCTGTCCCTAATTGTTAATTCTCTCCCTGCTCATGCTCTGTACCACGTAGCCCCGTGGTTCGTTTTGTGGTGTTCCCTTCCCTCTGTCGTTGGCTGTCTCGGCTCCCTGTCCCTGTGAATTCTTACTTCCCTCTCTGCCCTGTTCTTGTCGCTTTTCTTGTCTTTCTCCATCTTGCTCTGTCAGCTTTCTGCCCCTATACTTCATTCCTCCCTCGCTGTCGTGCTGCCTGCCCCAGGTTCTTTGTGTGTTTCCAGCCTGCTCCACATCGTTCTTTCTTGGTCTCTGTCCTGCTCTTCCCTCTTTCTGCTGCCTCTCTTCCCCTCTCTGCTGCTTTTATCTCCACCTCTGTCCGGCTCCCTCTCTCTGTGTTCTAATTCCACGTTCTCTGTCACGTAGACCCGTGCTGTTTGTTTGTCCTCATCTCTCTGTCCAGCTCCTTGCTGCTATGATTTATTGCCCAATTTCCTCCCTCTCTGTCTTGCTAGCCCATTGCTGTTGGTTTTTCTTCGTTTGTCTCTGTCTGCCTCCCAGTGCCTGATCTTTAATTCCTCCTTCCCCCTAGGCCGCTGTTCCTTTTTTCCATACTACATTGTGTTCTCTTTGGCATCTTTTCCTTATTCCTCGGTTCCCTCCTCGCTGCCCTGTGGACCGTCCCCATTTTATTGTTGCCTCTCCCTCCCTCTCTCTGGCTTTTTACCCCTGTTTTTTAAATTCTTCCCTCTCTTCCCTGGTGGCCGTGTGATCTTTAGCCTTTCTCTGTCTCTTTCTGCCCAGCTCTCTGTGTCTATTCGTTAATTCTTCCCTCTCTGCCCTGTAGCCTGTAGCTTTTGTCCTTTCTGGCTTCCCCATGTCCCTATTTTAGAATTGGTTCTCTCTTCTTTCTGTACGCATTGCGATTCCTTTTGCTCTCCATCTCCCTTTTGGTGTATTTTCTTTTTCCTCTGGCTCCCTGTCCCTAATTGTTAATTCTCTCCCTGCTCATGCTCTGTACCACGTTGCCCCGTGGTTCGTTTTGTGGTGTTCCCTTCCCGGCCCCTTCCCTCCGCCGTTGCCTGTCTCGGTTCCCTGTCCCTGTGGCTTCTTTCTTCCCTCTCTGCCCTGTTCTTGTCGCTTTTCTTGTCTTTCTCCATCTTGCTCTGTCAGCTTTCTGCCCCTATACTTCATTCCTCCCTCGCTGTCGTGCTGCCTGCCCCAGGTTCTTTGTGTGTTTCCAGCCTGCTCCACATCGTTCTTTCTTGGTCTCTGTCCTGCTCTTCCCTCTTTCTGCTGCCTCTCTTCCCCTCTCTGCTGCTTTTATCTCCACCTCTGTCCGGCTCCCTCTCTCTGTGTTCTAATTCCACGTTCTCTGTCACGTAGACCCGTGCTGTTTGTTTGTCCTCATCGCTCTCTGTCCAGCTCCTTGCTGCTATGTTTTATTGCCCAATTTCCTCCCTCTCTGTCTTGCTAGCCCATTGCTGTTGGTTTTTCTTCGTTTGTCTCTGTCTGCCTCCCAGTGCCTGATCTTTAATTCCTCCTTCCCCATAGGCCGCTGTTCCTTTTTTCCATACTACATTGTGTTCTCTTTGGCATCTTTTCCTTATTCCTCGGTTCCCTCCTCGCTGCCCTGTGGCCCGTCCCCATTTTATTGTTGCCTCTCCCTCCCTCTCTCTGGCTTCTTACCCCTGTTTTTTAAATTCCTCCCTCTCTTCCCTGGTGGCCGTGAGATCTTTAGCCTTTCTCCGTCTCTTTCTGCCCAGCTCTCTGTGTCTATTCGTTAATTCTTCCCTCTCTGCCCTGTAGCCTGTAGCTTTTGTCCTTTCTGGCTTCCCCATGTCCCTATTTTACAATTGTTTCTCTCTCTTCTTTCTGTACGCATTGCGATTCCTTTTGCTCTCCATCTCCCTTTTGGTGTATTTTCTTTTTCCTCTGGCTCCCTGTCCCTAATTGTTAATTCTCTCCCTGCTCATGCTCTGTACCACGTAGCCCCGTGGTTCGTTTTGTGGTGTTCCCTTCCCTCCGTCGTTGCCTGTCTCGGCTCCCTGTCCCTGTGGCTTCTTACTTCCCTCTCTGCCCTGTTCTTGTCGCTTTTCTTGTCTTTCTCCATCTTGCTCTGTCAGCTTTCTGCCCCTAGTCTTCATTCCTCCCTCGCTGTCGTGCTGCCTGCCCCAGGTTCTTTGTGTGTTTCCAGCCTGCTCCACATCGTTCTTTCTTGTCTCTGTCCTGCTCTTCCCTCTTTCTGCTTCCTCTCTTCCCCTCTCTGCTGCTTTTATCTCCACCTCTGACAGGCTCCCTTTCTGTGTTCTAATTCCACGTTCTCTGTCACGTAGACCCGTGCTGTTTGTTTGTCCTCATCTCTCTGTCCAGCTCCTTGCTGCTATGATTTATTGCCCAATTTCCTCCCTCTCTGTCTTGCTAGCCCATTGCTGTTGGTTTTTCTTCGTTTGTCTCTGTCTGCCTCCCAGTGCCTGATCTTTAATTCCTCCTTCCCCATAGGCCGCTGTTCCTTTTTTCCATACTACATTGTGTTCTCTTTGGCATCTTTTCCTTATTCCTCGGTTCCCTCCTCGCTGCCCTGTGGCCCGTCCCCATTTTATTGTTGCCTCTCCCTCCCTCTCTCTGGCTTCTTGCCCCTGTTTTTTAAATTCTTCCCTCTCTTCCCTGGTGGCCGTGTGATCTTTAGCCTTTCTCCGTCTCTTTCTGCCCAGCTCTCTGTGTCTATTCGTTAATTCTTCCCTCTCTGCCCTGTAGCCTGTAGCTTTTGTCCTTTCTGGCTTCCCCATGTCCCTATTTTACAATTGTTTCTCTCTCTTCTTTCTGTACGCATTGCGATTCCTGTTGCTCTCCGTCTCCCTTTTGGTGTATTTTCTTTTTCCTCTGGCTCCCTGTCCCTAATTGTTAATTCCCTCCCTGCTCATGCTCTGTACCACGTAGCCCCGTGGTTCGTTTTGTGGTTTTCCCTCCCCGGCCCCTTCCCTCTGTCGTTGGCTGTCTCGGCTCCCTGTCCCTGTGGCTTCTTTCTTCCCTCTCTGCCCTGTTCTTGTCGCTTTTCTTGTCTTTCTCCATCTTGCTCTGTCAGCTTTCTGCCCCTAGTCTTCATTCCTCCCTCGCTGTTGTGCTGCCTGCCCCAGGTTCTTTGTGTGTTTCCAGCCTGCTCCTCATCGTTCTTTCTTGGTCTCTGTCCTGCTCTTCCCACTTTCTGCTGCCTCTCTTCCCCTCTCTCTGCTGCTTTTATCTCCACCTCAGTCAGGCTCCCTGTCCTTCTCTGGCTGTCCTGTTCCCTGCCTCATGCCTTCTCACTACATGCACACACACCCCCCACCCCGTCCAGCCGCATGCCGCTTTTCTCTTCTCTCTTCCTACTGTCCTGTGCCCTGCTCCTCACCTTTGGTGGCCTCCCCCTCTGCCCAGCAGCCCGTCGCTCCAGGAGCCAGGCAATGGACGGTCCGCTCCCTGCCAAACGAGGACAAGCGTGTGCCGTGGTTTAGCCCCAGCTGGCAACTCTGCACCAGGGAGCTGCTTGCTCACTCCACCCTCAGTGGGCTGGGGGAGAGAGCTGGAAGGGTAAAAGTGAGAAAAATCATGGGTGTTTAATAGGTAGAGCAACAGCTGTGCGTGAAAGCAAAGCAAGGAATTAATTCACTCCTCCTTTTCGGTGGGCAGGTGTTGAGCCTTCTCTGGGAAAGCAGGGCTCTGTCAAGTGTAATGGTTACTTAGGGAGTGAAATGCCGTAGCCCCTAAGGACTCCCCCTTCTTCCCCAGCTGCATGTACTCAGCGTGATGTCAAATGGTATTGAATATCCCTTTGGTCAGTTAGCTGGGAAAGCTTTCCCAGCTGTGTCCTCTCCCAGCTTACTTGCTGGTGGGGCACTGAGAGAACCAGAAGAGGCTCTGACTGTGGAAGCAGTGCTCAGCACATCTCTACATTGTTAACGCTGTTTTGAACATAAATCCAAAACTTATCCTTTCCTAGCTACTATGGAGAAAATGAGCACTATCCTAGCCAAAACCAGCTCCGTGCGGCTCTGGCAATGGCGGCCGAGGTGGCCTGGGGGCAGGGGGAGCTTTGGGGACCCTGAGCCACGAATCGCTCCTGGGACTTGTTACATGCGCGCTGCCTGCACAAACACCTGCCCTCTCCTTTGCCCTCGGGGCTGCATTTGCGCTCCCTTTGCGTGGGGCAAGGGGCTGTGATGGAGCCCGGGGAGGAGGTGGTGCACTGTGGGGGTGAGGGGAGGGGGCCCCCGTTGCTGCTGCGCCTCAGCTGTGGGCGGGGTCTGGATGGAGGAGCCCCAGGTGCGGGCAGTGGGGCTGCCGGTGCCGGCTCCTACCTGGAAAAGGGGTGGTGCCCTGCTCCGGGGGGCCAGTGCGAGCCGAGGGCGGGACGGGGCGGAGCTGTGGCCGAGCGTCAGCGGGCTGCGACTGTAGCGACGGAGGAGGTGAGCGGGAGCTGGGTGGTGGACGGCTGGGTCCCGGGTGAAGCCCCGAGGAGGGCTGCGGCGGGGCAGCGCCGGGTCGGAGCGGGCGGTGGGGAGAGCGAGGCTGTGCTGAGGGCTCGGTGGGGCTTCCGGGTGCATCGGCGGGAAGAACGGTGCCCCGCAGGGTGAGAGAGCGGGGAGGGCGGGCTCGCGGCGTGCCGGGAGCTGTAGTCCTTGTGGCGCGCGGCCGCCGGCCCTGTCACGTGGTTCGCCGGGGCGCGGCGGGAGGCGCGGTGTTCCGGCGCTCGGGTGGCGGGCGGCCGTGCCGCGTACGGACCGCGAGGTGTATTTTTGGGGTTGGATTCGTGTTGATTTCTGGGGGCTTCCAGGTGCGGCCGCCCGAGAAGCGGTGAGTTCCCCGGGAGCTGACAGAAGGGAGGAGGATGATGCTCTTTTCCCCTGCCCAGGACGCCTAAGATGGCCGCCTCCCCGGCTCACCGGAGCTCCCCCTCAGCCTCCCCTGGCCCGCCTTGCCCGCGCGCCTGCCCCCCCCCCCCGCCCCGCGCGCTTGCCCCCCCTCCCTCGCCCCGCGCGCCTGCCCCCCCCCACCCCCTCCCCCGCGCGCCTGCCCCCCCTCCGGCGCCTGCCCCCCCCCGTCGCCCCTCGCGCCTGCCCCCCCTCCGGCGCCTGCCCCCCCCCACCCCGTCGCCCCGCGCGCCTGCCCCCCCTCCGGCGCCTGCCCCCCCCCACCCCCTCGCCCCGCGCGCCTGCCCCCCCTCCGGCGCCTGCCCCCCCTCCGGCGCCTGCCCCCCCTCCGGCGCCTGCCCCCCCCCTCGCCCCGCGCGCTTGCCCCCCCTCCCTCGCCCCGCGCGCCTGCCCCCCCCACCCCCTCCCCCGCGCGCCTGCCCCCCCTCCGGCGCCTGCCCCCCCCCGTCGCCCCTCGCGCCTGCCCCCCCTCCGGCGCCTGCCCCCCCCCACCCCGTCGCCCCGCGCGCCTGCCCCCCCTCCGGCGCCTGCCCCCCCCCCCCCCCCGCCCCGCGCGCCTGCCCCCCCTCCGGCGCCTGCCCCCCCTCCGGCGCCTGCCCCCCCCCACCCCCTCGCCCCGCGCTTGGCCCCCCTCCGGCGCCTGCCCCCCCCACCCCCTCACCCCGCGCGCCTGCCCCCCCTCCGGCGCCTACCCCCCCCCCCCTCGCCCCGCGCGCCTGCCCCCCTTCCGGCGCCTGCCCCCCCCCACCCCCTCACCCCGCGCGCCTGCCCCCCCTCCGGCGCCTGCCCCCCCCTCCGGCGCCTGCCCCCCCCTCCGGCGCCTGCCCCCCCCCCCGCGCGCCTGCCCCCCCCCCCCGCGCGCCTGCCCCCCCTCCGGCGCCTGCCCCTTCCCCCCCTCCCCGCGCGCCTGCCCCCCCCCCCGCCCTCGCCCCACGCGCCTGCCCCCAGCCCCGGCACCTCTCCTGAAGCGTGCTGCGTAGGCCTAGGCCGTCCCCAGGCCCTGTCGTGAAGGCAGCGAGCCGGCCCTCAAGCGCACTGGATTCCCCCTCGGCGCAGGGGCCCTTAGCACTAGCGCAGGGAAGGAGCGGGGGGTCCAGAAGCCCCCTGCGCAAGGAGAGGCTTTGGCCAGGGTCGATCGACGGTAATGATGGTCGCTCTTTCTTCTTTCCCTCTCCCAGAGACCTTGCTGCGGACGTGGTTGTCTGTCCTTCCCCCGGGGATGCCGTTGACTGTGGCCGTCTCAGGCTCGCGTGGCTTCTCTCTGCCCGGCCTCGCCGTCCTTGCAGCGCGGGGCTCAAAAGGGATAGACAAAGCCCTTCCCGGCTGTGGACAGGACCTGCCTCGGCTGAAGCTGGAGACACCAACGAAAGGTAAAGAAGAAGAAATTGAAGGCGCTCTGGCTGACAGCTGCCTTCCTGCCGCAGGCAAGAGAGAGCCTGTCCCTGCAGGTGAGGGAGGAAGGATCCCCCTTCGTAGCCCGCAGCGGGCCAGGCCACCGACGTGCACCGCAGGGTCTGTACGCGTAACCCGGAGTTCGGTACGGGCGTGTAGTGCACGAGCGAGCTAGGCCACGTGCCTAGGAAGCCTCATCTTGTAAGAGCTGTAAGACACCCATGTATTCTCTTTAGGTGGAGGATGGCCTAGAGTCTGGAGCTGCAGAAGAGGCAGGGAGGAGAGAAGGGGAAACAAGCATCTGAACGGCTAAATTGTGCCAGCAGCGCTGAGAGCGAGAGTCACGGTGAGTCCTGGGCCACTGGGGCCCCATTGCCTCGCTTGTGCATCCTGGGCCCTCCCTGTCTCTCCCCTGGCCCCCTCTCTTTCCTTACCTGCTGCAAAATTTTTTTTTTTGCGCTCCCCCCCCCCGCACCGTCTTTCTCCATCTCGCTCTGAGTGGCTCCCTGCCTCCCTGTCTTTTCAGTCCTCCCTCTCTCTGTCCTGTAGCCTGTGGCTACTTTTTCTTTCTCTCCCTCTCTCTCCCTGGCTCTGGCTCTGTTTTTTTGTATTCCTCCTGCTCTGTCCTGTAGCCTGTCGGTATTTTGTCTTTCTCTGGCTCTCTTGGTGTGACTCCCTGTGTTACTGAAAAACGTGGTAAAATTGGAAACAACTCTGTAACTCCAATTTAGTATTAAAGAGCAGGCATTCTTTATTCACGGCGCCAGATGCACGGGGGATCGCTCCTCCTAACGTGCGTACCTCACGCACCTTTCCCCTACAATTTATAGCTCAAAATTTTACGTAGTCAGACATATTCATTATTGTCCTGTCTACTGATTGGTACAAACTTGCTCTTTCCTTATGTAAATTACTGCGCAGGCTCGGTTGTCCTCTTCTGAGTAGGTGGTGTTACTTGAGTCGGTGGTGGTCCGTGAGTCGGTGGTCGCGATCTTCCCCCTGCCGGAATTACCTTTTACCTTCTTGGCTCTTAATCTTGCCAGTCTTGGCTAGTTTTCTCAGTCCGCTACACGAAACCGCGTTTTGTCATCCTTTTCTGACAGAAGCACATTGCCTATTGTTCTGTTCACATTAATGATTACCTAGGGACTAAAATGCAGATCAACAGATACACTGATTCGTACGCTCCATGTTCCCATAGTGTAACAACGTCTCTGGTTGATTGATTTCATCGCTTTGGTTACACTTGTTCCTGTTGTTCTGTTTCTTCTTTTTTGGCTTTGTGTGATCCTGTTTTTCTCTGCCTCTCGCTTTTCCCAGCTCCCCGTCCCTCACTTTTAATGCCCGTTATCCTTCACCAACTCACTCTTCCTTGGTTCCCGTCCCCGTTTCTGAATTCCTCCTGCTTTGCCACGTAGCCCGTGACATTTTCTTAATCTCTCTGTCTGCCTCAACGCTCCCCCCGCGCTTTTTATTCGTCTTCTCTGCTCTGTACCCTGCTACTGTTCTTGCCTTTCTGAGTTCTTCTCTGTCCAGCTCCCTTTCCCTATTCTTGAATTCTTGCTCTTCCTGCACCCACCGCTGTTCCCTGTGATCTCCATCTCTCTCTGTCCAGCTCCCTGTCCCTAGGTTTTAATTCCTGCCTCTGCCCACTGTAGCCTGTCTAGATTTTTCTCTCGGCCCCTCTCTGTCCGGCTCCCTCTCTCTGTGTTCTAATTCCACGTTCTCTGTCACGTAGACCCGTGCTGTTTGTTTGTCCTCATCTCTCTCTGTCCAGCTCCTTGCTGCTATGATTTATTGCCCAATTTCCTCCCTCTCTGTCTTGCTAGCCCATTGCTGTTGGTTTGTTTTCACTTGTTTCTTCGTTTGTCTCTGTCTGCCTCCCAGTGCCTGATCTTTAATTCCTCCTTCCCCATAGGCCGCTGTTCCTTTTTTCCATACTACATTGTGTTCTCTTTGGCCTCTTTCTCATTCCTCGGTTCCCTCCTCGCTGCCCTGTGGCCCGTCCCCATTTTATTGTTGCCTCTCTCTCCCTCTCTCTGGCTTCTTGCCCCTGTTTTTTAAATTCCTCCCTCTCTTCCCTGGTGGCCGTGTGATCTTTAGCCTTTCTCCGTCTCTTTCTGCCCAGCTCTCTGTGTCTATTCGTTAATTCTTCCCTCTCTGCCCTGTAGCCTGTAGCTTTTGTCCTTTCTGGCTTCCCCATGTCCCTATTTTAGAATTGGTTCTCTCTCTTCTTTCTGTACGCATTGCGATTCCTGTTGCTCTCCGTCTCCCTTTTGGTGTATTTTCTTTTTCCTCTGGCTCCCTGTCCCTAATTGTTAATTCTCTCCCTGCTCATGCTCTGTACCACGTAGCCCCGTGGTTCGTTTTGTGGTTTTCCCTCCCCGGCCCCTTCCCTCTGTCGTTGGCTGTCTCGGCTCCCTGTCCCTGTGGCTTCTTTCTTCCCTCTCTGCCCTGTTCTTGTCGCTTTTCTTGTCTTTCTCCATCTTGCTCTGTCAGCTTTCTGCCCCTAGTCTTCATTCCTCCCTCGCTGTCGTGCTGCCTGCCCCAGGTTCTTTGTGTGTTTCCAGCCTGCTCCTCATCGTTCTTTCTTGGTCTCTGTCCTGCTCTTCCCACTTTCTGCTGCCTCTCTTCCCCTCTCTGCTGCTTTTATCTCCACCTCTGACAGGCTCCCTCTCTGTGTTCTAATTCCACGTTCTCTGTCACGTAGACCCGTGCTGTTTGTTTGTCCTCATCTCTCTCTGTCCAGCTCCTTGCTGCTATGATTTATTGCCCAATTTCCTCCCTCTCTGTCTTGCTAGCCCATTGCTGTTGGTTTGTTTTCACTTGTTTCTTCGTTTGTCTCTGTCTGCCTCCCAGTGCCTGATCTTTAATTCCTCCTTCCCCCTAGGCCGCTGTTCCTTTTTTCCATACTACATTGTGTTCTCTTTGGCATCTTTTCCTTATTCCTCGGTTCCCTCCTCGCTGCCCTGTGGACCGTCCCCATTTTATTGTTGCCTCTCCCTCCCTCTCTCTGGCTTCTTACCCCTGTTTTTTAAATTCCTCCCTCTCTTCCCTGGTGGCCGTGAGATCTTTAGCCTTTCTCCGTCTCTTTCTGCCCAGCTCTCTGTGTCTATTCGTTAATTCTTCCCTCTCTGCCCTGTAGCCTGTAGCTTTTGTCCTTTCTGGCTTCCCCATGTCCCTATTTTACAATTGTTTCTCTCTCTTCTTTCTGTACGCATTGCGATTCCTTTTGCTCTCCATCTCCCTTTTGGTGTATTTTCTTTTTCCTCTGGCTCCCTGTCCCTAATTGTTAATTCTCTCCCTGCTCATGCTCTGTACCACGTAGCCCCGTGGTTCGTTTTGTGGTGTTCCCTTCCCTCTGTCGTTGGCTGTCTCGGCTCCCTGTCCCTGTGGCTTCTTACTTCCCTCTCTGCCCTGTTCTTGTCGCTTTTCTTGTCTTTCTCCATCTTGCTCTGTCAGCTTTCTGCCCCTATTCTTCATTCCTCCCTCGCTGTCGTGCTGCCTGCCCCAGGTTCTTTGTGTGTTTCCAGCCTGCTCCACATCGTTCTTTCTTGTCTCTGTCCTGCTCTTCCCTCTTTCTGCTTCCTCTCTTCCCCTCTCTGCTGCTTTTATCTCCACCTCTGACAGGCTCCCTTTCTGTGTTCTAATTCCACGTTCTCTGTCACGTAGACCCGTGCTGTTTGTTTGTCCTCATCTCTCTGTCCAGCTCCTTGCTGCTATGATTTATTGCCCAATTTCCTCCCTCTCTGTCTTGCTAGCCCATTGCTGTTGGTTTTTCTTCGTTTGTCTCTGTCTGCCTCCCAGTGCCTGATCTTTAATTCCTCCTTCCCCATAGGCCGCTGTTCCTTTTTTCCATACTACATTGTGTTCTCTTTGGCATCTTTTCCTTATTCCTCGGTTCCCTCCTCGCTGCCCTGTGGCCCGTCCCCATTTTATTGTTGCCTCTCCCTCCCTCTCTCTGGCTTCTTGCCCCTGTTTTTTAAATTCTTCCCTCTCTTCCCTGGTGGCCGTGTGATCTTTAGCCTTTCTCCGTCTCTTTCTGCCCAGCTCTCTGTGTCTATTCGTTAATTCTTCCCTCTCTGCCCTGTAGCCTGTAGCTTTTGTCCTTTCTGGCTTCCCCATGTCCCTATTTTACAATTGTTTCTCTCTCTTCTTTCTGTACGCATTGCGATTCCTGTTGCTCTCCGTCTCCCTTTTGGTGTATTTTCTTTTTCCTCTGGCTCCCTGTCCCTAATTGTTAATTCCCTCCCTGCTCATGCTCTGTACCACGTAGCCCCGTGGTTCGTTTTGTGGTTTTCCCTCCCCGGCCCCTTCCCTCTGTCGTTGGCTGTCTCGGCTCCCTGTCCCTGTGGCTTCTTTCTTCCCTCTCTGCCCTGTTCTTGTCGCTTTTCTTGTCTTTCTCCATCTTGCTCTGTCAGCTTTCTGCCCCTAGTCTTCATTCCTCCCTCGCTGTTGTGCTGCCTGCCCCAGGTTCTTTGTGTGTTTCCAGCCTGCTCCTCATCGTTCTTTCTTGGTCTCTGTCCTGCTCTTCCCACTTTCTGCTGCCTCTCTTCCCCTCTCTCTGCTGCTTTTATCTCCACCTCAGTCAGGCTCCCTGTCCTTCTCTGGCTGTCCTGTTCCCTGCCTCATGCCTTCTCACTACATGCACACACACCCCCCACCCCGTCCAGCCGCATGCCGCTTTTCTCTTCTCTCTTCCTACTGTCCTGTGCCCTGCTCCTCACCTTTGGTGGCCTCCCCCTCTGCCCAGCAGCCCGTCGCTCCAGGAGCCAGGCAATGGACGGTCCGCTCCCTGCCAAACGAGGACAAGCGTGTGCCGTGGTTTAGCCCCAGCTGGCAACTCTGCACCAGGGAGCTGCTTGCTCACTCCACCCTCAGTGGGCTGGGGGAGAGAGCTGGAAGGGTAAAAGTGAGAAAAATCATGGGTGTTTAATAGGTAGAGCAACAGCTGTGCGTGAAAGCAAAGCAAGGAATTAATTCACTCCTCCTTTTCGGTGGGCAGGTGTTGAGCCTTCTCTGGGAAAGCAGGGCTCTGTCAAGTGTAATGGTTACTTAGGGAGTGAAATGCCGTAGCCCCTAAGGACTCCCCCTTCTTCCCCAGCTGCATGTACTCAGCGTGATGTCAAATGGTATTGAATATCCCTTTGGTCAGTTAGCTGGGAAAGCTTTCCCAGCTGTGTCCTCTCCCAGCTTACTTGCTGGTGGGGCACTGAGAGAACCAGAAGAGGCTCTGACTGTGGAAGCAGTGCTCAGCACATCTCTACATTGTTAACGCTGTTTTGAACATAAATCCAAAACTTATCCTTTCCTAGCTACTATGGAGAAAATGAGCACTATCCTAGCCAAAACCAGCTCCGTGCGGCTCTGGCAATGGCGGCCGAGGTGGCCTGGGGGCAGGGGGAGCTTTGGGGACCCTGAGCCACGAATCGCTCCTGGGACTTGTTACATGCGCGCTGCCTGCACAAACACCTGCCCTCTCCTTTGCCCTCGGGGCTGCGTTTGCGCTCCCTTTGCGTGGGGCAAGGGGCTGTGATGGAGCCCGGGGAGGAGGTGGTGCACTGTGGGGGTGAGGGGAGGGGGCCCCCGTTGCTGCTGCGCCTCAGCTGTGGGCGGGGTCTGGATGGAGGAGCCCCAGGTGCGGGCAGTGGGGCTGCCGGTGCCGGCTCCTACCTGGAAAAGGGGTGGTGCCCTGCTCCGGGGGGCCAGTGCGAGCCGAGGGCGGGACGGGGCGGAGCTGTGGCCGAGCGTCAGCGGGCTGCGACTGTAGCGACGGAGGAGGTGAGCGGGAGCTGGGTGGTGGACGGCTGGGTCCCGGGTGAAGCCCCGAGGAGGGCTGCGGCGGGGCAGCGCCGGGTCGGAGCGGGCGGTGGGGAGAGCGAGGCTGTGCTGAGGGCTCGGTGGGGCTTCCGGGTGCATCGGCGGGAAGAACGGTGCCCCGCAGGGTGAGAGAGCGGGGAGGGCGGGCTCGCGGCGTGCCGGGAGCTGTAGTCCTTGTGGCGCGCGGCCGCCGGCCCTGTCACGTGGTTCGCCGGGGCGCGGCGGGAGGCGCGGTGTTCCGGCGCTCGGGTGGCGGGCGGCCGTGCCGCGTACGGACCGCGAGGTGTATTTTTGGGGTTGGATTCGTGTTGATTTCTGGGGGCTTCCAGGTGCGGCCGCCCGAGAAGCGGTGAGTTCCCCGGGAGCTGACAGAAGGGAGGAGGATGATGCTCTTTTCCCCTGCCCAGGACGCCTAAGATGGCCGCCTCCCCGGCTCACCGGAGCTCCCCCTCAGCCTCCCCTGGCCCGCCTTGCCCGCGCGCCTGCCCCCCCCCCCCCTCGCCCCGCGCGCTTGCCCCCCCTCCCTCGCCCCGCGCGCCTGCCCCCCCCACCCCCTCCCCCGCGCGCCTGCCCCCCCTCCGGCGCCTGCCCCCCCCCCGTCGCCCCTCGCGCCTGCCCCCCCTCCGGCGCCTGCCCCCCCCCACCCCGTCGCCCCGCGCGCCTGCCCCCCCTCCGGCGCCTGCCCCCCCCCACCCCGTCGCCCCGCGCGCCTGCCCCCCCTCCGGCGCCTGCCCCCCCCCACCCCCTCGCCCCGCGCGCCTGCCCCCCCTCCGGCGCCTGCCCCCCCTCCGGCGCCTGCCCCCCCCCTCGCCCCGCGCGCTTGCCCCCCCTCCCTCGCCCCGCGCGCCTGCCCCCCCCACCCCCTCCCCCGCGCGCCTGCCCCCCCTCCGGCGCCTGCCCCCCCCCGTCGCCCCTCGCGCCTGCCCCCCCTCCGGCGCCTGCCCCCCCCCCACCCCGTCGCCCCGCGCGCCTGCCCCCCCTCCGGCGCCTGCCCCCCCCCCCCCTCGCCCCGCGCGCCTGCCCCCCCTCCGGCGCCTGCCCCCCCTCCGGCGCCTGCCCCCCCTCCGGCGCCTGCCCCCCCCCCACCCCCTCGCCCCGCGCTTGGCCCCCCTCCGGCGCCTGCCCCCCCCCACCCCCTCACCCCGCGCGCCTGCCCCCCCTCCGGCGCCTACCCCCCCCCCCCCCTCGCCCCGCGCGCCTGCCCCCCTTCCGGCGCCTGCCCCCCCCCCACCCCCTCACCCCGCGCGCCTGCCCCCCCTCCGGCGCCTGCCCCCCCCTCCGGCGCCTGCCCCCCCCCTCCGGCGCCTGCCCCCCCCCCCCCGCGCGCCTGCCCCCCCCCCCCCCCGCGCGCCTGCCCCCCCCCCCCCCCGCGCGCCTGCCCCCCCTCCGGCGCCTGCCCCTTCCCCCCCTCCCCGCGCGCCTGCCCCCCCCCGCCCTCGCCCCACGCGCCTGCCCCCAGCCCCGGCACCTCTCCTGAAGCGTGCTGCGTAGGCCTAGGCCGTCCCCAGGCCCTGTCGTGAAGGCAGCGAGCCGGCCCTCAAGCGCACTGGATTCCCCCTCGGCGCAGGGGCCCTTAGCACTAGCGCAGGGAAGGAGCGGGGGGTCCAGAAGCCCCCTGCGCAAGGAGAGGCTTTGGCCAGGGTCGATCGACGGTAATGATGGTCGCTCTTTCTTCTTTCCCTCTCCCAGAGACCTTGCTGCGGACGTGGTTGTCTGTCCTTCCCCCGGGGATGCCGTTGACTGTGGCCGTCTCAGGCTCGCGTGGCTTCTCTCTGCCCGGCCTCGCCGTCCTTGCAGCGCGGGGCTCAAAAGGGATAGACAAAGCCCTTCCCGGCTGTGGACAGGACCTGCCTCGGCTGAAGCTGGAGACACCAACGAAAGGTAAAGAAGAAGAAATTGAAGGCGCTCTGGCTGACAGCTGCCTTCCTGCCGCAGGCAAGAGAGAGCCTGTCCCTGCAGGTGAGGGAGGAAGGATCCCCCTTCGTAGCCCGCAGCGGGCCAGGCCACCGACGTGCACCGCAGGGTCTGTACGCGTAACCCGGAGTTCGGTACGGGCGTGTAGTGCACGAGCGAGCTAGGCCACGTGCCTAGGAAGCCTCATCTTGTAAGAGCTGTAAGACACCCATGTATTCTCTTTAGGTGGAGGATGGCCTAGAGTCTGGAGCTGCAGAAGAGGCAGGGAGGAGAGAAGGGGAAACAAGCATCTGAACGGCTAAATTGTGCCAGCAGCGCTGAGAGCGAGAGTCACGGTGAGTCCTGGGCCACTGGGGCCCCATTGCCTCGCTTGTGCATCCTGGGCCCTCCCTGTCTCTCCCCTGGCCCCCTCTCTTTCCTTACCTGCTGCAAAATTTTTTTTTTTGCGCTCCCCCCCCCCGCACCGTCTTTCTCCATCTCGCTCTGAGTGGCTCCCTGCCTCCCTGTCTTTTCAGTCCTCCCTCTCTCTGTCCTGTAGCCTGTGGCTACTTTTTCTTTCTCTCCCTCTCTCTGCCTGGCTCTGGCTCTGTTTTTTTGTATTCCTCCTGCTCTGTCCTGTAGCCTGTCGGTATTTTGTCTTTCTCTGGCTCTCTTGGTGTGACTCCCTGTGTTACTGAAAAACGTGGTAAAATTGGAAACAACTCTGTAACTCCAATTTAGTATTAAAGAGCAGGCATTCTTTATTCACGGCGCCAGATGCACGGGGGATCGCTCCTCCTAACGTGCGTACCTCACGCACCTTTCCCCTACAATTTATAGCTCAAAATTTTACGTAGTCAGACATATTCATTATTGTCCTGTCTACTGATTGGTACAAACTTGCTCTTTCCTTATGTAAATTACTGCGCAGGCTCGGTTGTCCTCTTCTGAGTAGGTGGTGTTACTTGAGTCGGTGGTGGTCCGTGAGTCGGTGGTCGCGATCTTCCCCCTGCCGGAATTACCTTTTACCTTCTTGGCTCTTAATCTTGCCAGTCTTGGCTAGTTTTCTCAGTCCGCTACACGAAACCGCGTTTTGTCATCCTTTTCTGACAGAAGCACATTGCCTATTGTTCTGTTCACATTAATGATTACCTAGGGACTAAAATGCAGATCAACAGATACACTGATTCGTACGCTCCATGTTCCCATAGTGTAACAACGTCTCTGGTTGATTGATTTCATCGCTTTGGTTACACTTGTTCCTGTTGTTCTGTTTCTTCTTTTTTGGCTTTGTGTGATCCTGTTTTTCTCTGCCTCTCGCTTTTCCCAGCTCCCCGTCCCTCACTTTTAATGCCCGTTATCCTTCACCAACTCACTCTTCCTTGGTTCCCGTCCCCGTTTCTGAATTCCTCCTGCTTTGCCACGTAGCCCGTGACATTTTCTTAATCTCTCTGTCTGCCTCAACGCTCCCCCCGCGCTTTTTATTCGTCTTCTCTGCTCTGTACCCTGCTACTGTTCTTGCCTTTCTGAGTTCTTCTCTGTCCAGCTCCCTTTCCCTATTCTTGAATTCTTGCTCTTCCTGCACCCACCGCTGTTCCCTGTGATCTCCATCTCTCTCTGTCCAGCTCCCTGTCCCTAGGTTTTAATTCCTGCCTCTGCCCACTGTAGCCTGTCTAGATTTTTCTCTCGGCCCCTCTCTGTCCGGCTCCCTCTCTCTGTGTTCTAATTCCACGTTCTCTGTCACGTAGACCCGTGCTGTTTGTTTGTCCTCATCTCTCTCTGTCCAGCTCCTTGCTGCTATGATTTATTGCCCAATTTCCTCCCTCTCTGTCTTGCTAGCCCATTGCTGTTGGTTTGTTTTCACTTGTTTCTTCGTTTGTCTCTGTCTGCCTCCCAGTGCCTGATCTTTAATTCCTCCTTCCCCCTAGGCCGCTGTTCCTTTTTTCCATACTACATTGTGTTCTCTTTGGCCTCTTTCTCATTCCTCGGTTCCCTCCTCGCTGCCCTGTGGCCCGTCCCCATTTTATTGTTGCCTCTCTCTCCCTCTCTCTGGCTTCTTGCCCCTGTTTTTTAAATTCCTCCCTCTCTTCCCTGGTGGCCGTGTGATCTTTAGCCTTTCTCCGTCTCTTTCTGCCCAGCTCTCTGTGTCTATTCGTTAATTCTTCCCTCTCTGCCCTGTAGCCTGTAGCTTTTGTCCTTTCTGGCTTCCCCATGTCCCTATTTTAGAATTGGTTCTCTCTCTTCTTTCTGTACGCATTGCGATTCCTGTTGCTCTCCGTCTCCCTTTTGGTGTATTTTCTTTTTCCTCTGGCTCCCTGTCCCTAATTGTTAATTCTCTCCCTGCTCATGCTCTGTACCACGTAGCCCCGTGGTTCGTTTTGTGGTTTTCCCTCCCCGGCCCCTTCCCTCTGTCGTTGGCTGTCTCGGCTCCCTGTCCCTGTGGCTTCTTTCTTCCCTCTCTGCCCTGTTCTTGTCGCTTTTCTTGTCTTTCTCCATCTTGCTCTGTCAGCTTTCTGCCCCTAGTCTTCATTCCTCCCTCGCTGTCGTGCTGCCTGCCCCAGGTTCTTTGTGTGTTTCCAGCCTGCTCCTCATCGTTCTTTCTTGGTCTCTGTCCTGCTCTTCCTACTTTCTGCTGCCTCTCTTCCCCTCTCTCTGCTGCTTTTATCTCCACCTCTGACAGGCTCCCTCTCTGTGTTCTAATTCCACGTTCTCTGTCACGTAGACCCGTGCTGTTTGTTTGTCCTCATCTCTCTCTGTCCAGCTCCTTGCTGCTATGATTTATTGCCCAATTTCCTCCCTCTCTGTCTTGCTAGCCCATTGCTGTTGGTTTGTTTTCACTTGTTTCTTCGTTTGTCTCTGTCTGCCTCCCAGTGCCTGATCTTTAATTCCTCCTTCCCCCTAGGCCGCTGTTCCTTTTTTCCATACTACATTGTGTTCTCTTTGGCCTCTTTCTCATTCCTCGGTTCCCTCCTCGCTGCCCTGTGGCCCGTCCCCATTTTATTGTTGCCTCTCTCTCCCTCTCTCTGGCTTCTTGCCCCTGTTTTTTAAATTCCTCCCTCTCTTCCCTGGTGGCCGTGTGATCTTTAGCCTTTCTCCGTCTCTTTCTGCCCAGCTCTCTGTGTCTATTCGTTAATTCTTCCCTCTCTGCCCTGTAGCCTGTAGCTTTTGTCCTTTCTGGCTTCCCCATGTCCCTATTTTAGAATTGGTTCTCTTTTCTTTCTGTACGCATTGCGATTCCTTTTGCTCTCCGTCTCCCTTTTGGTGTATTTTCTTTTTCCTCTGGCTCCCTGTCCCTAATTGTTAATTCCCTCCCTGCTCATGCTCTGTACCACGTAGCCCCGTGGTTCGTTTTGTGGTTTTCCCTCCCCGGCCCCTTCCCTCTGTCGTTGGCTGTCTCGGCTCCCTGTCCCTGTGGCTTCTTTCTTCCCTCTCTGCCCTGTTCTTGTCGCTTTTCTTGTCTTTCTCCATCTTGCTCTGTCAGCTTTCTGCCCCTAGTCTTCATTCCTCCCTCGCTGTCGTGCTGCCTGCCCCAGGTTCTTTGTGTGTTTCCAGCCTGCTCCTCATCGTTCTTTCTTGGTCTCTGTCCTGCTCTTCCCACTTTCTGCTGCCTCTCTTCCCCTCTCTCTGCTGCTTTTATCTCCACCTCAGTCAGGCTCCCTGTCCTTCTCTGGCTGTCCTGTTCCCTGCCTTGTGCCTTCTCACTACATGCACACACCCCCCCCGCCCCGTCCAGCCGCATGCCGCTTTTCTCTTCTCTCTTCCTACTGTCCTGTGCCCTGCTCCTTACCTTTGGTGGCCTCCCCCTCTGCCCAGCAGCCCGTCGCTCCAGGAGCCAGGCAATGGACGGTCCGCTCCCTGCCAAACGAGGACAAGCGTGTGCCGTGGTTTAGCCCCAGCTGGCAACTCTGCACCAGGGAGCTGCTTGCTCACTCCACCCTCAGTGGGCTGGGGGAGAGAGCTGGAAGGGTAAAAGTGAGAAAAATCATGGGTGTTTAATAGGTAGAGCAACAGCTGTGCGTGAAAGCAAAGCAAGGAATTAATTCACTCCTCCTTTTCGGTGGGCAGGTGTTGAGCCTTCTCTGGGAAAGCAGGGCTCTGTCAAGTGTAATGGTTACTTAGGGAGTGAAATGCCGTAGCCCCTAAGGACTCCCCCTTCTTCCCCAGCTGCATGTACTCAGCGTGATGTCAAATGGTATTGAATATCCCTTTGGTCAGTTAGCTGGGAAAGCTTTCCCAGCTGTGTCCTCTCCCAGCTTACTTGCTGGTGGGGCACTGAGAGAACCAGAAGAGGCTCTGACTGTGGAAGCAGTGCTCAGCACATCTCTACATTGTTAACGCTGTTTTGAACATAAATCCAAAACTTATCCTTTCCTAGCTACTATGGAGAAAATGAGCACTATCCTAGCCAAAACCAGCTCCGTGCGGCTCTGGCAATGGCGGCCGAGGTGGCCTGGGGGCAGGGGGAGCTTTGGGGACCCTGAGCCACGAATCGCTCCTGGGACTTGTTACATGCGCGCTGCCTGCACAAACACCTGCCCTCTCCTTTGCCCTCGGGGCTGCGTTTGCGCTCCCTTTGCGTGGGGCAAGGGGCTGTGATGGAGCCCGGGGAGGAGGTGGTGCACTGTGGGGGTGAGGGGAGGGGGCCCCCGTTGCTGCTGCGCCTCAGCTGTGGGCGGGGTCTGGATGGAGGAGCCCCAGGTGCGGGCAGTGGGGCTGCCGGTGCCGGCTCCTACCTGGAAAAGGGGTGGTGCCCTGCTCCGGGGGGCCAGTGCGAGCCGAGGGCGGGACGGGGCGGAGCTGTGGCCGAGCGTCAGCGGGCTGCGACTGTAGCGACGGAGGAGGTGAGCGGGAGCTGGGTGGTGGACGGCTGGGTCCCGGGTGAAGCCCCGAGGAGGGCTGCGGCGGGGCAGCGCCGGGTCGGAGCGGGCGGTGGGGAGAGCGAGGCTGTGCTGAGGGCTCGGTGGGGCTTCCGGGTGCATCGGCGGGAAGAACGGTGCCCCGCAGGGTGAGAGAGCGGGGAGGGCGGGCTCGCGGCGTGCCGGGAGCTGTAGTCCTTGTGGCGCGCGGCCGCCGGCCCTGTCACGTGGTTCGCCGGGGCGCGGCGGGAGGCGCGGTGTTCCGGCGCTCGGGTGGCGGGCGGCCGTGCCGCGTACGGACCGCGAGGTGTATTTTTGGGGTTGGATTCGTGTTGATTTCTGGGGGCTTCCAGGTGCGGCCGCCCGAGAAGCGGTGAGTTCCCCGGGAGCTGACAGAAGGGAGGAGGATGATGCTCTTTTCCCCTGCCCAGGACGCCTAAGATGGCCGCCTCCCCGGCTCACCGGAGCTCCCCCTCAGCCTCCCCTGGCCCGCCTTGCCCGCCGCCTGCCCCCCCCCCCCCCTCGCCCCGCGCGCTTGCCCCCCCTCCCTCGCCCCGCGCGCCTGCCCCCCCCACCCCCTCCCCCGCGCGCCTGCCCCCCCTCCGGCGCCTGCCCCCCCCCGTCGCCCCTCGCGCCTGCCCCCCCTCCGGCGCCTGCCCCCCCCCACCCCGTCGCCCCGCGCGCCTGCCCCCCCTCCGGCGCCTGCCCCCCCCCCACCCCCTCGCCCCGCGCGCCTGCCCCCCCTCCGGCGCCTGCCCCCCCTCCGGCGCCTGCCCCCCCCCTCGCCCCGCGCGCTTGCCCCCCCTCCCTCGCCCCGCGCGCCTGCCCCCCCCACCCCCTCCCCCGCGCGCCTGCCCCCCCTCCGGCGCCTGCCCCCCCCCGTCGCCCCTCGCGCCTGCCCCCCCTCCGGCGCCTGCCCCCCCCCACCCCGTCGCCCCGCGCGCCTGCCCCCCCTCCGGCGCCTGCCCCCCCCCCCCCTCGCCCCGCGCGCCTGCCCCCCCTCCGGCGCCTGCCCCCCCTCCGGCGCCTGCCCCCCCCCACCCCCTCGCCCCGCGCTTGGCCCCCCTCCAGCGCCTGCCCCCCCCCACCCCCTCACCCCGCGCGCCTGCCCCCCCTCCGGCGCCTACCCCCCCCCCCCCCTCGCCCCGCGCGCCTGCCCCCCTTCCGGCGCCTGCCCCCCCCCCACCCCCTCACCTCGCGCGCCTGCCCCCCCTCCGGCGCCTGCCCCCCCCTCCGGCGCCTGCCCCCCCCTCCGGCGCCTGCCCCCCCCCCCCCCCCGCGCGCCTGCCCCCCCCCCCCCCCGCGCGCCTGCCCCCCCCCCCCCCGCGCGCCTGCCCCCCCTCCGGCGCCTGCCCCTTCCCCCCCTCCCCGCGCGCCTGCCCCCCCCCGCCCTCGCCCCACGCGCCTGCCCCCAGCCCCGGCACCTCTCCTGAAGCGTGCTGCGTAGGCCTAGGCCGTCCCCAGGCCCTGTCGTGAAGGCAGCGAGCCGGCCCTCGAGCGCACTGGATTCCCCCTCGGCACAGGGGCCCTTAGCACTAGCGCAGGGAAGGAGCGGGGGGTCCAGAAGCCCCTGCGCAAGGAGAGGCTTTGGCCAGGGTCGATCGACGGTAATGATGGTCGCTCTTTCTTCTTTCCCTCTCCCAGAGACCTTGCTGCGGACGTGGTTGTCTGTCCTTCCCCCGGGGATGCCGTTGACTGTGGCCGTCTCAGGCTCGCGTGGCTTCTCTCTGCCCGGCCTCACCGTCCTTGCAGCGCGGGGGCGAAAAGGGACACACAGAGCCCTTCCCGGCTGTGGACAGGACCTGCCTCGGTTGAAGCTGGAGACACCAACGAAAGGTAAAGAAGAAGAAATTGAAGGCGCTCTGGCTGACAGCTGCCTTCCTGCCGCAGGCAAGAGAGAGCCTGTCCCTGCAGGTGAGGGAGGGAGGATCCCCCTTCGTAGCCCGCAGCGGGCCAGGCCACCGACGTGCACCGCAGGGTCTGTACGCGTAACCCGGAGTTCGGTACGGGCGTGTAGTGCACGAGCGAGCTAGGCCACGTGCCTAGGAAGCCTCATCTTGTAAGAGCTGTAAGACACCCATGTATTCTCTTTAGGTGGAGGATGGCCTAGAGTCTGGAGCTGCAGAAGAGGCAGGGAGGAGAGAAGGGGAAACAAGCATCTGAACGGCTAAATTGTGCCAGCAGCGCTGAGAGCGAGAGTCACGGTGAGTCCTGGGCCACTGGGGCCCCATTGCCTCTCTTGTGCGTCCTGGGCCCTCCCTGTCTCTCCCCTGGCCCCCTCTCTTTCCTTACCTGCTGCAAAATTTTTTTTTTTGCGCTCCCCCCCCCCCGCACCGTCTTTCTCCATCTCGCTCTGAGTGGCTCCCTGCCTCCCTGTCTTTTCAGTCCTCCCTCTCTCTGTCCTGTAGCCTGTGGCTACTTTTTCTTTCTCTCCCTCTCTCTGCCTGGCTCTGGCTCTGTTTTTTTGTATTCCTCCTGCTCTGTCCTGTAGCCTGTCGGTATTTTGTCTTTCTCTGGCTCTCTTGGTGTGGCTCCCTGTGTTACTGAAAAACGTGGTAAAATTGGAAACAACTCTGTAACTCCAATTTAGTATTAAAGAGCAGGCATTCTTTATTCACGGCGCCAGATGCACGGGGGATCGCTCCTCCTAACGTGCGTACCTCACGCACCTTTCCCCTACAATTTATAGCTCAAAATTTTACGTAGTCAGACATATTCATTATTGTCCTGTCTACTGATTGGTACAAACTTGCTCTTTCCTTATGTAAATTACTGCGCAGGCTCGGTTGTCCTCTTCTGAGTAGGTGGTGTTACTTGAGTCGGTGGTGGTCCGTGAGTCGGTGGTCGCGATCTTCCCCCTGCCGGAATTACCTTTTACCTTCTTGGCTCTTAATCTTGCCAGTCTTGGCTAGTTTTCTCAGTCCGCTACACGAAACCGCGTTTTGTCATCCTTTTCTGACAGAAGCACATTGCCTATTGTTCTGTTCACATTAATGATTACCTAGGGACTAAAATGCAGATCAACAGATACACTGATTCGTACGCTCCATGTTCCCATAGTGTAACAACGTCTCTGGTTGATTGATTTCATCGCTTTGGTTACACTTGTTCCTGTTGTTCTGTTTCTTCTTTTTTGGCTTTGTGTGATCCTGTTTTTCTCTGCCTCTCGCTTTTCCCAGCTCCCCGTCCCTCACTTTTAATGCCCGTTATCCTTCACCAACTCACTCTTCCTTGGTTCCCGTCCCCGTTTCTGAATTCCTCCTGCTTTGCCACGTAGCCCGTGACATTTTCTTAATCTCTCTGTCTGCCTCAACGCTCCCCCCGCGCTTTTTATTCGTCTTCTCTGCTCTGTACCCTGCTACTGTTCTTGCCTTTCTGAGTTCTTCTCTGTCCAGCTCCCTTTCCCTATTCTTGAATTCTTGCTCTTCCTGCACCCACCGCTGTTCCCTGTGATCTCCATCTCTCTCTGTCCAGCTCCCTGTCCCTAGGTTTTAATTCCTGCCTCTGCCCACTGTAGCCTGTCTAGATTTTTCTCTCGGCCCCTCTCTGTCCGGCTCCCTCGCTCTGTGTTCTAATTCCACGTTCTCTGTCACGTAGACCCGTGCTGTTTGTTTGTCCTCATCTCTCTCTGTCCAGCTCCTTGCTGCTATGATTTATTGCCCAATTTCCTCCCTCTCTGTCTTGCTAGCCCATTGCTGTTGGTTTGTTTTCACTTGTTTCTTCGTTTGTCTCTGTCTGCCTCCCAGTGCCTGATCTTTAATTCCTCCTTCCCCCTAGGCCGCTGTTCCTTTTTTCCATACTACATTGTGTTCTCTTTGGCCTCTTTCTCATTCCTCGGTTCCCTCCTCGCTGCCCTGTGGCCCGTCCCCATTTTATTGTTGCCTCTCTCTCCGGCTTCTTGCCCCTGTTTTTTAAATTCCTCCCTCTCTTCCCTGGTGGCCGTGTGATCTTTAGCCTTTCTCCGTCTCTTTCTGCCCAGCTCTCTGTGTCTATTCGTTAATTCTTCCCTCTCTGCCCTGTAGCCTGTAGCTTTTGTCCTTTCTGGCTTCCCCATGTCCCTATTTTAGAATTGGTTCTCTCTCTTCTTTCTGTACGCATTGCGATTCCTGTTGCTCTCCGTCTCCCTTTTGGTGTATTTTCTTTTTCCTCTGGCTCCCTGTCCCTAATTGTTAATTCTCTCCCTGCTCATGCTCTGTACCACGTAGCCCCGTGGTTCGTTTTGTGGTGTTCCCTCCCTGGCCCCTTCCCTCTGTCGTTGGCTGTCTAGGCTCCCTGTCCCTGTGGCTTCTTTCTTCCCTCTCTGCCCTGTTCTTGTCGCTTTTCTTGTCTTTCTCCATCTTGCTCTGTCAGCTTTCTGCCCCTAGTCTTCATTCCTCCCTCGCTGTCGTGCTGCCTGCCCCAGGTTCTTTGTGTGTTTCCAGCCTGCTCCTCATCGTTCTTTCTTGGTCTCTGTCCTGCTCTTCCCACTTTCTGCTGCCTCTCTTCCCCTCTCTGCTGCTTTTATCTCCACCTCTGACAGGCTCCCTCTCTGTGTTCTAATTCCACGTTCTCTGTCACGTAGACCCGTGCTGTTTGTCCTCATCTCTCTCTGTCCAGCTCCTTGCTGCTATGATTTATTGCCCAATTTCCTCCCTCTCTGTCTTGCTAGCCCATTGCTGTTGGTTTGTTTTCACTTGTTTCTTCGTTTGTCTCTGTCTGCCTCCCAGTGCCTGATCTTTAATTCCTCCTTCCCCCTAGGCCGCTGTTCCTTTTTTCCATACTACATTGTGTTCTCTTTGGCCTCTTTCTCATTCCTCGGTTCCCTCCTCGCTGCCCTGTGGCCCGTCCCCATTTTATTGTTGCCTCTCTCTCCGGCTTCTTGCCCCTGTTTTTTAAATTCCTCCCTCTCTTCCCTGGTGGCCGTGTGATCTTTAGCCTTTCTCCGTCTCTTTCTGCCCAGCTCTCTGTGTCTATTCGTTAATTCTTCCCTCTCTGCCCTGTAGCCTGTAGCTTTTGTCCTTTCTGGCTTCCCCATGTCCCTATTTTAGAATTGGTTCTCTCTCTTCTTTCTGTACGCATTGCGATTCCTGTTGCTCTCCGTCTCCCTTTTGGTGTATTTTCTTTTTCCTCTGGCTCCCTGTCCCTAATTGTTAATTCTCTCCCTGCTCATGCTCTGTACCACGTAGCCCCGTGGTTCGTTTTGTGGTGTTCCCTCCCTGGCCCCTTCCCTCTGTCGTTGGCTGTCTAGGCTCCCTGTCCCTGTGGCTTCTTTCTTCCCTCTCTGCCCTGTTCTTGTCGCTTTTCTTGTCTTTCTCCATCTTGCTCTGTCAGCTTTCTGCCCCTAGTCTTCATTCCTCCCTCGCTGTCGTGCTGCCTGCCCCAGGTTCTTTGTGTGTTTCCAGCCTGCTCCTCATCGTTCTTTCTTGGTCTCTGTCCTGCTCTTCCCACTTTCTGCTGCCTCTCTTCCCCTCTCTGCTGCTTTTATCTCCACCTCTGACAGGCTCCCTCTCTGTGTTCTAATTCCACGTTCTCTGTCACGTAGACCCGTGCTGTTTGTCCTCATCTCTCTCTGTCCAGCTCCTTGCTGCTATGATTTATTGCCCAATTTCCTCCCTCTCTGTCTTGCTAGCCCATTGCTGTTGGTTTGTTTTCACTTGTTTCTTCGTTTGTCTCTGTCTGCCTCCCAGTGCCTGATCTTTAATTCCTCCTTCCCCCTAGGCCGCTGTTCCTTTTTTCCATACTACATTGTGTTCTCTTTGGCCTCTTTCTCATTCCTCGGTTCCCTCCTCGCTGCCCTGTGGCCCGTCCCCATTTTATTGTTGCCTCTCTCTCCGGCTTCTTGCCCCTGTTTTTTAAATTCCTCCCTCTCTTCCCTGGTGGCCGTGTGATCTTTAGCCTTTCTCCGTCTCTTTCTGCCCAGCTCTCTGTGTCTATTCGTTAATTCTTCCCTCTCTGCCCTGTAGCCTGTAGCTTTTGTCCTTTCTGGCTTCCCCATGTCCCTATTTTAGAATTGGTTCTCTCTCTTCTTTCTGTACGCATTGCGATTCCTGTTGCTCTCCGTCTCCCTTTTGGTGTATTTTCTTTTTCCTCTGGCTCCCTGTCCCTAATTGTTAATTCTCTCCCTGCTCATGCTCTGTACCACGTAGCCCCGTGGTTCGTTTTGTGGTGTTCCCTCCCCGGCCCCTTCCCTCTGTCGTTGGCTGTCTAGGCTCCCTGTCCCTGTGGCTTCTTTCTTCCCTCTCTGCCCTGTTCTTGTCGCTTTTCTTGTCTTTCTCCATCTTGCTCTGTCAGCTTTCTGCCCCTAGTCTTCATTCCTCCCTCGCTGTCGTGCTGCCTGCCCCAGGTTCTTTGTGTGTTTCCAGCCTGCTCCTCATCGTTCTTTCTTGGTCTCTGTCCTGCTCTTCCCTCTTTCTGCTGCCTCTCTTCCCCTCTCTCTGCTGCTTTTATCTCCACCTCTGACAGGCTCCCTGTCCTTCTCTGGCCGTCCTGTTCCCTGCCTCATGCTTTCTCACTACACGTACACACGTCCCCCCGCCCCATCCAGCCGCATGCCGCTTTTCTCTTCTCTCTTCCTACTGTCCTGTGCCCTGCTCCTTATCTTTGGTGGCCTCCCCCTCTGCCCAGCAGCCCGTCGCTCCAGGAGCCAGGCGACGGACGGTCCCTTCCCTGCCAAACCAGGACAAGCGTGTGCCGTGGTTTAGCCCCAGCTGGCAACTCTGCACCAGGGAGTTGCTTGCTCACTCCACCCGCTATGCTTTTCCCAGTCTCTGTCTGCCTCCTTGCCTGTCCCTGCCTCTGTCTCCTTTTCGGGCTGCACAGTTCTCCAAAGCTTTTTGGTCTTCTGCCAATACTGCCCTGCACCCCGTCGCCTTCTATGTTGCCTTCCTATACCTCTCCTTTTCTGGCTCCACACCTGCTATTATTTCTTTCTTCCCTATTACTTGTAAAAATTGCATTTCCAGGTCTGCCTCTACCCAGCGACCTATCTCCATTGAAGTGACTCCCTCTGCTCTGCCCCGGTTTGCTCTTCCTACGTCCTTTCTCTGTGGCCATCTATCCATCTCCCTCTCTTGATATTTCACTTCTACCCATGTGGCCAGAACCCCGTTGATTTCTACATTTGCGCTGCCTGTCTACGTTGATTTCCACATCCACGTTTGTTTCTTCCTGCCTGTCCTCAACTAAATCACTTTTTCAGTTTTGTTTGTCTTCACTGATTTAGTTTGCGGACCTTATTTCTTACTTTTTCCTGTCTGTCCCTTACCCCATTGCTTTTAAAATTCTCTTTCTAGGTTTAGTTTTACGAAGCTGCCAATCCCTAATTTTAAGGGTTATTTGTTGTCCGTGCACCCCATTGCTTTTAAAATATTTTATCAAGGTCACTGTTTATTTTTTTAATAGACCTAAGGTTGGAAGAGACCTGTGATATCATTGAGTCCAGTCATCAACCCCATACTACCATGGCTCCTAAAGCACGTCCTCAAGTGCCACGTGTACGCATCTTTCTAACGCCTCCAGGGAGGGCAACTGCACCACCTCTCTGGGCAGCCTGTTCCAATACCTGATGACTCTTCAGGTAAAGAAATTTTTCCTAATACCCTATCTGATCATTCCCTGATGGAACTCGACACCATTTCCTCTTGTCCAATCGCTAGCTCATTGGGAAAAGAAACCTACACCCAGTTCACTACAACCTCCTTTGAGCCTTCTCTTCTGCAGACTTAAACCACCCCAGTTCCCTCAGCCGCTCTTCATAAGGCTTGTTTTCCAGACCCTTCCCCAAGCTTTGTTGCCCTTCTCTGGACATACTCCAACTACTCAATGTCCTTTTTGTACTGAAGGGCCCAAAAGGGAACACGATACTCAAGGTACGGCCTCACCAGTGCCAAGTCAGGGGTACAATCACTTCCCTACTCCTGCTGGCCACACTATTTTTGATACAAGGCAGGACCCCATCGGCCTCCTTCCCAACCCAGGCGGACTGCTGCCTCACGTTCAGCCGGCTGTCAACTGGCACCCCCGGGTCCTTCTCTGCCACACAGTTTTCCAGCCGCTATTCCCCAAGCCTATTGCATCGGGTCGTTGTGACCCGAGCACGGGACCTGGCACTCAGCCTTGTTAATTCTCATAGAACTGATGTCAGGCCATGGGTCCAGCCTGTCCAGATCCCTCTGCAGAGCCTTCCTATCCTCAGACAGATGAACACTCCTGGCCAACTTGGTATCATCTGCAAACTTACTGAAGGCACACTGTCCCCTCATTCAGATCATTGATAAAGACATGGAACAAGACTAGTCCTAAAGTTGACCCCTGGGGAACAGCGCTCATGACCAGCCACAAATTTGATTTAACTTCTTTCACCACTACTCTTGGGGCTCAGCCATCCAGCTAGTTTTGTACTCAGCAAAGAGTACACCTGTCCAAGCTAGGAACCACCAGCTTCTCCAGCAAAATGCTGTGGGAGACAGTGTCAAAGGCTTTACTGAAGTACAGGTAGATAACATCCACGGCCCTTCCCTCATCCACTGGGTGGGTCACCTGGTCATAGAAGGAGACTGGGTTGGTCAGGCAGAACCTGCCTTTCAAGAACCTGTGGTGTCTGGGCCTGATCCCCTGGTCATCCTGTACATGCCTGGTGAATGCACTGAAGGTGACCCATTACTACCCTGGTGATAAACAGCCAGTCTACTAGAGACTGAGGCCAAGAAGGCATCAAGTACCTCAGTCTATTCCTCAGTGGCAGCATTCCCCACCCCGGCCCCAGTAGAGGATGGAGATTCTCTTTGGCTCTCTTTCTGCTGTTAGCATATGTGTAAAAGCATGTTTTGTCATCTCTAACAACAGTGGCCAGTTGAGTTCTAGCTGGGCTTTTGCCTTCCTGGTTTGCTCTCCGATTGGCATAACAAGCTCTGTGTTCTGTTCTTGACTTGCCTACCCAGTCTTCAAAAGCAGTAAACTCTCCTTTCCCCTCACCCCCCACCGAGCCACCACAAAAGCTCTCTGTTCAGCCAGGCCTGTCATCTTCCTGCCCGTTTGTCTTACTACACACGGGGACAACCTGGTTCTGTACCTTCCAGATTTCCTTCTTGAACGTCCAGCCTTCCAGGACCCCTTAGCCCTTCAGGACTTCCTCCCAAGGAACCCTTTTAACCAGCGTCCCGAAGAGTCCAAAGCCTGCCCTCTGCAAGTCCACGGTATAGATTTTGCCAGCCCCCCTTCCTTATTTTGCCAGGCATCAGGAATTCCATCAGGGTGCAGTCGCTAGGCACAAAATGGCTTCCAACCCCCACATCTCCCACCAGTTCTTCTGTTTCTAAAGAGCAGGTCAGTCGAGGCACCTCCCCAGTAGGCTCATTTACCAGCTGCATCAGGAAGTTACCTTCCACGTGCTCCACGAACCTCCTAGACAGTTTCCTCTGCTGCGTTTTCTTTCCAGCAGACATCTGGTAAGTTCAAGTGCCCTGTGAAAATAAGGGGTAGCAATTGGGAGAGTTCTGCCAGCTGCCTGTAGAATTCTTCAGCTACTTCTTCATTACAGTCAGGTGGTCTACAGCAGACCCCCAGCTGGATACCTGCCTCGTTGGCCTTTCCCCTCATCCTTACCCATAAGCCATCAACCTCATCCTCCCAATCATTGAGCTCTCTACAGCCAAAACAGTACGTAACATACAGAGCCACCCCACCACATCTCCTTCCTTGCCTAACCTTTCGTAAGAGATTAGAGCCATCCGTCACAGCACTGGAATCATACGAGGCATCCCACCGCATGTGGTGAGAAACCGTACTAGGAGCAGCTAAAGTCACTTGGTTTATTAAGCCTAGAGACAGGGAGACCTCATCTCCCCTCTGCAGCTTCCTCACAAGGGGTGGAGGGGGTGCCAATCATTTTTCTCCGGTGACCAACAATAGGACCTGAGGGAACGGCAGGAGGATGGGCCAGGGGAGGTTTAGGGTGGGTATTAGGAAAAGGTTTTTCACTCAGAGGGCCACAGAACATGGAACAGGCTCCCCAGGGAAGCAGGCACAACGCCAAGCCTGACAATAATCAAGCAGCACTAGGGCAACACCATTGGAGGCGTGGGGTGAATTTTGGGTTGTCCTGTGCAGGGAAAGGAGTTGGACTCTAATCCTCGTGGGTCCCTTCTGACCCAGAATGTTCTATGATTCTGCGATGTCTGCGACGGCAAGAAAACCAAAGCTATCCCGCTGCACAACAGCTTCTATCTCCCGGCTTACGGCATCCGTGCTGCGTGCACCAGGATAGACACGCTCAAGCTGGGATATCGATTTCACCCTCGAGCTCGGCACGCCGCCCCTAGGCTCTTCTTTAGCGAGCCTGGCTATATCCCTTCCCCTCCAAGTCTCCCTTAAAGCCGCCTCCCCGAGCCCTGCAAATTCCCAAGGAAGAATGCTTTTCCCCCTTTGAGATAGCGGAACTCCTTATTCAATCCCTTTTAATTTTTTTCCATTGGTACCGTAACCACCCTTGCTTTTATCGTGTTCTCTTTGTGTACTATTATCACCTTTGCTGTGGTCACTTGTTCATTTTCAGCATTTTCCTTAGCACCATCACTTTTTAAATTTTATGTCTGTGTTTTAATTCTGTTACTATTTTTTAGTTATTATTGTCTCTTAATCCCTTGGCTTTTAAAGTTTTCTCCTTTTGTCTCTTTCGCTGGTGTTACTTCTCAATTATTTTTCTTTTTCATAGCGCTCTCGCTTTTTACATTTCCTTTTCATGTCTTTTTTGGGGTCGCTGTCCCTATTTCATAAGATTGTCTTTATTTCCTAATACTCACTGCTTGCTAAGCATTCTTTCTACAGCAACCTCCGTTCCCTTTGCTGTCTTTGCAAAATTATTTCTCGTCTCTCTCTAGCGCCCTCGCTTTTTCCATTTTCTTTCTACCTCTCTTCTAGGTTACCGTCTCTGTTTTAATTTTTTTCTTTTATTTCCCTATAAGCCCTTCCTTGTTAAATGTTATTTGTAAGTTAACTCTCATTCCTTTGGAAGTTTTAAAAAATTATTTCTTCTCTTTCACTAATGACCTTGCTTTTTCCACTTTCTACATTTCCATTTTACTTGACCTTTGCTATTTTTATATCTTTTGCCTCATTTCTTGAATTGTATTTGCCTCTAAAATTTTGTATAATTTTATCTGGTGTCTTTATGTTTTAGAGTTATTTCTTGTCTTTAGTAGCAGTACCTTTGCTTTTATAATATTTTTCTATTTTTCATCCCTATTATTAATAGTTTGCTCTCGGTTTCCCTAATCCCCGTCATTTTTCAGATTTCTTCCTTTAGCCAGTGTCCTGTGCTTATTTTGCTCTGTTTTCTTTAAAGTATATGTCTTCCCTTAACACCATCACTTTACCAGTTTTCTTTATCCATCTCTGTTTGCTGTCCCTATGGGTTAAATTTTATCTTTATTTCCATAATCCCCCTTGCTTTTTAAACCTTTTCTATGCCAATTTTAACCCCCTTTGCTGTCTTATTTTAAAATTACTTCTTCTCTTCCCTTAGTGTCACAGATTTAAAAATTTGCTTTCTCTTTTAGATTGCGGTCCCTGTTTATTTTTGCCCTTCCCATTCCTAATGTCTTGCTTCCTAAGTGTTCTGTCTACTGTTATTCCCTTTGCTGTTTCTCAGAATTATTTCTTATCTTTCATTAGTACCGCTGCATTTTAACTTTCTTTTCGCTCCCGTTTCAGTTTGCTGTCTCTGTCTTTTCATTTTTCTCTTTGTTTTTTTAACATCCCTCAGTGTTTAATTTTTTTTTTTCTACATCTCCAATTCAATTGCCCTTGGGTATTTATGTTTTTCCCTATTTCTTTACTATCAGTTTTTAACCTTTCTGCCTCATGTTATCCATTGGCTGTATTAGCACTTGAATCATTTCTTGTCTTTTGTTAGTGTCACAGCTTTTTAAATTTCTTCTTTTACCTCATCGTCCTTTTACCTCACCGTCTTAGACGTTCCCCAGCGGCACATTGTTGTCACAATCGCACCTCTCCCGAGACATCTGTTCCCAAAAAAGAGCAATCTTTTTCTTTTCTATGCCATCTAGGATGCCTCCCGAGACCTTCCCTGTGCTCCACAGTATTTTGGTAGCATTTACTCTCCTTTTCAATCTCTTACCCCGCGAGCCTTTCGTGACCCCTCCGCTCCCAGTCGCCGTGCGTCCAGAGAGCCCCTTTGCGTCCCACAACCCTGTTTTAGCTCAGTAGCGGACTTTGGTCTTCCCTTGTTATCTCTGAACCCAGTCTTTGGGTTTGCTTGTGCCTCGGAGCACTCTCAGCATACCGTCTGCTGACTACGGTACCTCCAGCCGGTCCCCGGCTCCTGAGGAGATCTGTAATTTGGTCACACCCCTCCAGACCGTATCCTCATTTCCCAGAGCATTCTTTTGTCTCTGCGCCTCATCCGGGACCCCTCAGGGTGCCGCCACACCTACCGGCCCCTTTGAGGTCGCATTCTGCGCACTTTTAGCTTTGCCGCGGCACTCGCACCCCTCTCTCACCATCTGAAGATTTCCCGAGTCTGTATATGCTGCGCACAGCAGTCATTCTGTCCTTTCTTCTTCCCGTTTGTGCCTCCATTTGTTCCCTGGCTTTCTCACGTTGCGTTTACTGAGCTCAGATGCCCTCTGGATGTAATTGTCACATCCCCAAATATTTTTCTGTCTCTCTGCCTTCCTCAGGACATCTTCTATCCTAGTCACGGTCCTTTCCTAGACTTCCCTCAGGCTCCCGCTCCAAGGGTTCTTTGGTGTCTCGGGCTCCCTCGGCACTCCTCTGCTCCGTTTGCTGAGTTCCCGTGAGACATCCCCTATAGCCCAGGACTCTGTTCTAGCTCAGAAGGGCACTCTGCACCCCTCTTTACCCTCCAGCTCTATTCCTGAGTCGGTATCTGTTACCCCGATCCCCATTTTGTTTTCTCAATTCTTTGCCGCCCCCCTGTTCCGGCTCCCCCGAGAATATCTGTTAGTTTGGTGAATTCCCTTTTGAGCTTCCTGCATTCTCACCACTGCTTTAGTTTCTCTGGTCCATTAGAAACTATTTCTATCCCTGTGACAACGCCTCTTGTTCTGCCAGAACCTTTCCTAAAGCCATCTTTGTACTCTGCAGTAATTAATTTGTTTTCTGTCTTATTGTATGTTTCTCTTTGGTATCTGGTACCCCAAAAATGTCTACGGGTGGCTCTGATCTTCTCTCGAGGTTCTCGGAGAATCAATAGCGTGGATCTATTTTTAGCAACACACGTCTCAATGAGTTTTTATTGCACTTCCCCATTTATTCTTTATTTAGCTGCTTATATGCTCATTAGGACTCTTCATATAACTTTTGATACCATTCCTGTATTTCCCTTTCGTAATTTTTGTCCTTTGAGACTGCTATCAATCTCTTAAGGAAATCAGTCAGAGAGTGTCAAAATTACTCTGAATTATCAGTGATTTATACAAAATAATTTTGTTTGAACCAGAGATTTAATTCACTTTGCCATTCAGTCATAGCTAGACTATAGCTCTGCTAGTATGTAGATAGTATGTGTGGTTTTGCTAGAAGTGAACCATAACTGTATAACTCTTCTGTTTTACAGAAAAGTAAAACATGCAACTAACGGTCATAATAGTGTTGTTATAATCCAGGAGCTGTTCCTCTCTATAAATTAGTAAGACATGGTTTTTCCCTGTATGCATCCCAAGAAAATGAAATGTAATTTCTTACCTGGCTACGTTGCTGCTGTAATACACGTAGGTGAAGAAAAACAAACGGTAGTATAATTGCAGTAAGAACCACTCTTTTAGTTTTCTTCCATGCTGTAAACATAAAGTACTTGAGAAAACTCCCTGCTGTTCCTTCAGCTGCCTTTATACCCTGTGGTGGTTCACCCCTCCCCTTTCCCAGGTGATTGTGGGAAGGGTGGTGGGCAGGGCCCGGGGTATATGAGCCACAGCCTCTGGTGAGGGAGCTCACTTTCCTCCTGGGTTTCTCCAGTGTGGGTGCTTTAGTGTTCGTGCACTTAATTGTAAGTTTTGAGCTGTTTAAATCTTTTGGATAGGTATGTTTTGATATTTAAAGAAATGCAGATGTTTGTGGGAGGTAAGGCTTTTAGAACTCGATAAGGGTTGGTGGCATTTAAATTTGAAAGATCATTTGTGTCTAAACTTATATGTTTTTCCTTATCTAATACTGCATTGGAGGTTCAGGTGTGGTAAGATGGCTTGATAGTATGCTGTTCTGTTATTTTTTTCTTTTTAGTTTTAAGTATGTTTCTTTTTATTATTGGAATTCTCAACTTTATTGAATCTTAAAATTATTTTCATTAACTCTCTTGTGTAATCTGGAAGGTGTCGACATTAACTGTTAAGGGTATTGATAAGATGCGGTAGGGGTTAGGGTGAGTGTTCCGTATGCTTTTACGTATGGGAATTTATATATGCTGTTTCTTTAGAAAAAGAAGAGCGATACAAGTGGATAGTTAATATCCATAGACTTCTGTAAAACCCTGTGTAGCCTTGTGCAGAGCCGAGAGCCAAAAGCAATGGGAAAGGTCAGTAACATTAGTAGTATTTTGTAGATGTTAAGGGGATGAATGTAGCTGGCAGCTAGAGTGCTAGCTGAGAGTACATCCTAACGGTCTTCAGGTTTGTACGTGTATAGGGTGTAATGCTTGAGTTACCGTATGTCTTTTAACGGCAGGTGGTAGTTGGGCTCTACATGGTATTCCTACGTGGGAGCAAAACCTATGGATCGGTTAAGCTATTGCTGTGCATCCAGGTGACTTCCACCATGTCCTTTTTTTCCAGAGGCGGCGGAGGAGTTGTTCAGGGTGACAGAGGAAAGCCGGGGAAATGCTGTAAGAAGGTAGGCCGGTGTGTGGTATATAGAAGGAAGATGTGACTGATGGCTGAATGAGTCTGCAGTGTGTTTTGGGGGGTTAGAAGGCGGTAGGAACGAGCCAAGTGTGAGCTGGACACGGGAGGGGAGTGGATCAAGGTGAGAGGTGATTGGTGTGCTGAAGTAGCGGTTCTTTCTGAGGTGTTGTGTTGATAGCGAAGGTAAAAGTGACCTGTGTTACTTGTGTGTTACAGGTGATGGGTGAGCCTCAAAGTGGCAGCTGGAACTGACAGAGGCTGGGCAGGCAAGCTGTCAAAGAAAAGATGTGTGAGAACGGGATTCGGCGTGGGTAGGTTGCTGTTGTGGGTAATACCGTAGCATGTATCTTCTTCCTTAAGTTCTTGCACATGCTCCATGTAGGCTTTGTGGGAGAGACACAGTGTGGTGATGAGACCTCAGCGAAGGCTACGGTAAGCGGTGATGGGTGGGCTGAAGCGTAGCGATTCGTCCCGAGGGGTCGCGTTGCAGGTGGTTGTGAGCAACATGCGTTTGGCTCTTGCAGGTGGTGGGCGAGCCGTATCTGAAGGATGGGCAGACCGAGACTCTCGGCCCCTTGAAAGCTAAGTTGAGGCAACGGTGCTGAGGAAGGGGTTGCGGGAGGGAGGGGTTTTAAAGATGGCGCAGCGGAGCGGGCTGTCCGGGAAGCGGTCCCCTTTGGGAGCAGGGAAAAGGAGCAGGTTCCTCTTCAATGTGACGGGAGCGTGTGCCGGGCAGGGCGGCTCCAGGCTGTGTGTGTTACTGTGCAGCGTGTGTGTTTTGTGTTGGGTGTCTCCGACCTTCCTCGGGTCTCGGTTGTTCTCTTTGTTCTTTAGGAGCCAGACAGGTGCCTCGGCAGCGTTACTAGGGCCCGGCGAGGCCCTAGTCGTGGGCTCGGCGCCCATCGGGCGCTTCTCTTCTGGCGTCGCAAGCTTCAGGCGTGGATTGTTTTGGCGTCTCGGACGGTCGTCTTGGGCGTCGTCGTTCCCGGCTGCGTGAGCGGCGCCGCTCTGTCGCTGTGAGTTTTTTGAGGACTGGCATTTCTTCCTCGCGTCCTTAGGCGGTTAGGTCTTGAAGCTGGGCTGCGTGCGCGTCTGTCGTCTCGGTTGTGAGAGGAAGCTCTTGTCACGGTCCGCGAAGCTGTTGGCGTTCTCTGGTGTTGCCGTAGGGCCTGCCGACGTCACCGTCGGGGTCCCGCAGGCGGTCTTGCCGGACGGGGGGTTCCGTCTGGGTGTCGTCGTTCTCTCCGAGAGCTGCCTCTCATCCTTCGGGGTCCGTTGCTTGTAGCGTTCTGCGTAGCGTTGTTCTGCGTTTGTCTTGGAGCCGCCCCGCCCGGGGATGTAGAGTCAGGGCGAGGTGGGTGGTGCTGGCATCTAGGGATGCGCCCAGGCTTTGCGGGGGTGGGGGAGGAGGGGAAGGAATTTTGCAGCCGTCTCGGATCGACTGGCTGTTGTCGGTGGGTGAGGGAAGTAATTCCTGTTGGGTTTTGTGGGCCCCCAGGGAACAACCGTAGGTGTCTGTGGGAGGGAGCTAGAGTCTTAGCCGAGCAGGTAGCATGTCAAGGGTGTTCTGGCTTGTCTGTGTGCTGGGCTTAATGTTTGATGTATTGTGCTCATGTTTAAGAGCCGCCCTAGTTGGGCTCTCGAGGGGTGTTCCTGCATGCGATTGAGACCTGTGTCGTGTTTCAGCTGTCGCCGTGCATGCAGGTGACTTGTTTGACATCGGTTTGGCAGGTGCCGAGGGAGGAGTCGTGCAGGGTGATGGAGGACGGCGCTGTCAGCAGGTGAGTTGGTGTGCGATGTATCTAGAGGGAAGATGCGGCTGTTGGCTCTATGAGCCCATTATGGTGTTTTTCTTTGGGCGCGTGCGAGGAGCCGAGCGGGATCCGGGCACAGGAGGGGAATCGCACAGGGCGAGCGGTGACGGGTGGGCTGAAGCGTAGCGATTCGTCCTGAGGGGTCGCGTTGCAGGTGGTTGTGAACAACATGCGTTTGGCTCTTGCAGGTGGTGGGCGAGCCTCAAGATGGCGACCGTATCTGATGGAGGCCAGGCAGGTGAGCTGTCGAGGAAAAGGTGCGTGTCTGAGATGGGGGGGTTGGTGCGGGTATCCTGAGACTCCCGCAGCACCTGAGCGGGTCCTTTTTTTGCTTGGGTTCCTGCAGGTGCCGCACGCAGGCTTTGGAGGGGAGACGCCGCATGGCGACGAGAGGTCCGAGAGGTGAGGGGCTTGAAGGCCAGGCTGTTGTCTGAGAGCAAGGTGTCGTACGGCCACCCAATTGAAGCGTTTGTCTTTGGCGTTGCAGGTTGTGCGCCGGCTGCCTTTGGGCCTGGATGCGCATTTGAGGTGAGCTGGGTCGCAGAGGGGAGGGGCGTGGGGCTGGTGTGGTTCGTTCTTCCTTTTTTGGCAGAGCGATGGTAACTTTGTGTATCCTGTGGTATCTCTAGGGGCTGCAGGGGGTGGCGTTCATCCTCGTCCGGAATGGGCACGGAGCAGCCGGGTGAGCGGAGCAGCTGGGCGCATCTGAGGTAGGCGGATGCAGCGGCCTAGGTCTTTGTAGAGCGATGGGATGCTGACTGACAGGGCTGTTGTGTGGGGCTTGTGATAGTTTTTGTTTTTCAGATGACGAAGAGGCAGCTGGTGACTGGAGGAGTGATGTGTGCTTGTCCTTCAGAAGGAAGGGAAGAGGGAGACTCTCGGCCCCTTGAAAGCTAAGTTGAGGCAACGGTGCTGGGGAAGGGGTTGGGGGAGCGAGGGGGGCACGGTTGGCTGTGGCAGGAAGGGGTTTTAAAGAGAGCGTAGGGGAGAGGGTTGTCTAGGAAGCGGTCCCCTTTGAGCAGGGGAATGGAGCGGGTTCCTCTGAAATATGACAGGAACGTGTGCCCTGGGCAGGGCGGTTCCAGGCTGTGCATGTTGTTGCGTAGTGCGTCTGTGTGTTTGGTGTTGGGTGTGTTTGACCTTCCTCGGGTCTCGGTTGTTCGTTCTTCCGTAGGATCGAGGCAGGTGCCTCGGCAGCGTTAGTAGGGCCCGGCGAGGCCCTAGTTGTGGGCACGGCGCCCATCGGGCGCTTCTCTTTTGGCGTCGCAAGCTTCCAGCGTGGATCGTTTTGGCGTCTCGGGTGGTTCTGGCTGGCGGTCTTGTGCTGCGCCGTTCCCAGCCGCATGAGCGGCTCTGCTCGCTAGCTGTCGCTTTTAGGGAGTGGCGCTTCTTCCTTGCATCTTCAGGGGCTGAGGTCTTGAAGGCGGGCTGCTTGTGCATCCATCTTGTCAGTTTTGAGAGGAAGCGCTTGTCCCCGCCCACGAAGGTCTCGTCGTTTTCTGCCGTGGCGCTAGGAGCACGCTAGGGTTCTGCGCGTGCTCTTCCCGGATGGAGGTTTTCTGTCTGTGCGTCGTCGCTCTCGCCGACCAACTTGGCTTGTTTTTTTAAGACGTGTTGTTGTTGGCGTTCTGTGTAGGGTTCGCCTGTGGTTGTGGTGTCTTGGCTTGGAGCTGCCCTGCCTGGGGGTGTAGAGTCAGGGCGAGGCGGCACAGAAGCCACAGCCTCTCATCGCTCATGTGTCAAAGTGCCTTGCTTCTTTGGGGGAAAAGATGTGTGGCCCTTTTAGATCGAGCGGCCGTTGTCAGTGGGTGAGAAGAAGAATTCCCATGGTGTTTTGTGGCCTCCCAGGGGATGACGGTAGCTGTCTGGGAGAGGGAGCTCCTGCTTCAGCGGAGCAGAGAGCATCTCAGGGGCATTCCGGCTTGGATGTGGGTCGGGTGTAATGCTTGGTTTACGGTGTTTAGATGGCAGAGCAGGCCTAGCTGGGCTCTCGATGGGCTTGCTACCTGGGAACAAGGCCTGTGGAATGGCTAAGCTATTGCTGTTCATTGATGGGGACTTGTTTGATATTTTTGCAGATGCCGAGGGAGGAGTCGTGCAGGGCGACGGAGGAGGGCCGAGGATAGCGCTGTAAGCAGGTGAGTTGGTGCGTGGTGTATGTAGAAGGAAGTGGTGACTGATGGCTCTGTGAGTGCAATATGGCATTAATATTTGAGGGTGCATGTGGTGGGCCAAGCGGGATCCGGGCACCGGAGGGGAACTGCACGGGGTGAGCAATGTTAGGTGCGCTGAAGTAGCGATGTGTCTCTTTGGGGCTTTGCAGTTAGTCATGAATAACCCCTGTTTGGGTCTTGCAGGTGGTGGTCGAGCTTGAACATGGCAGTTGGATCTGATGGCGTCCAGGTAGGTGAGCTGGTGAGGAAAAGGTGCGAGTCTTAAACGGGGATTGGTGTGGGTAGCTTGTCAGTTCTGCAGCCTCTCAGCAGGTGCCTTTCTGCTTGGATTTTTGCAGGTGCCGCAATCAGCCTTCAGAGGGGAGACGACGCATGGCGACGAGAGGTCCGAGAAGGTGAGGCGATTGCGGTCAGGGCGGCGGTTCCGTACCAAGGTGTTGTGCGGCAAGCGGGTTGAAGCATTTCTGTTTGGTTTTTTAGATGGTGTGCGGCTGCCCTTGGGACTGGATGCGCGTTTGAGGTGAGCTGGGTTGCAGGGAGGAGGGGCGTGGGGCTGGGGAGAACTTCCTTTGGAAGGGCAGTGGTAACATGGTCTCCTGGTATCCCTAGGGGCCACAAGGGAGGACAACAGTGTGAGTTGGGCACGGCCACAGAGCAAGTGAGCAGAGCAGCTGGGCGCATCTGAGGTAGACGGATGCAGCGGCCTAGGTCTTTGTAGAGCGACGGGATGCTGACTGACAGGGCTGTTGTGTGGGGCTTGTGATAGTTTTTGTTTTTCAGATGACGAAGAGGCAGCTGGTGACTGGAGGAGTGACGTGTGCTTGTCCTTCAGAAGGAAGGGAAGAGGGAGACTCTCGGCCCCTTGAAAGCTAAGTTGAGGCAACGGTGCTGGGGAAGGGGTTGGGGGAGCGAGGGGGGCACGGTTGGCTGTGGCAGGAAGGGGTTTTAAAGAGAGCGTAGGGGAGAGGGTTGTCTAGGAAGCGGTCCCCTTTGAGCAGGGGAATGGAGCGGGTTCCTCTGAAATATGACAGGAACGTGTGCCCTGGGCAGGGCGGTTCCAGGCTGTGCATGTTGTTGCGTAGTGCGTCTGTGTGTTTGGTGTTGGGTGTGTTTGACCTTCCTCGGGTCTCGGTTGTTCGTTCTTCCGTAGGATCGAGGCAGGTGCCTCGGCAGCGTTAGTAGGGCCCGGCGAGGCCCTAGTTGTGGGCACGGCGCCCATCGGGCGCTTCTCTTTTGGCGTCGCAAGCTTCCAGCGTGGATCGTTTTGGCGTCTCGGGTGGTTCTGGCCGGCGGTCTTGTGCCGCGCCGTTCCCGGCTGAATGAGTGGCTCTGCTCGCTAGCTGTCGCTTTTAGGGAGTGGCGCTTCTTCCTTGCATCTTCAGGGGCTGAGGTCTTGAAGGCGGGCTGCTTGTGCATCCATCTTGTCAGTTTTGAGAGGAAGCGCTTGTCCCCGCCCACGAAGGTCTCGTCGTTTTCTGGCGTGGCGCTAGGAGCACGCTAGGGTTCTGCGCGTGCTCTTCCCGGATGGAGGTTTTCTGTCTGTGCGTCGTCGCTCTCGCCGACCAACTTGGCTTGTTTTTTAAGACGTGTTGTTGTTGGCGTTCTGTGTAGAGTTCGCCTCTGGTTGTGGTGTCTTGGCTTGGAGCTGCCCTGCCTGGGGGTGTAGAGTCAGGGCGAGGCGGCACAGAAGCCACAGCCTCTCATCGCTCATGTGTCAAAGTGCCTTGCTTCTTTGGGGGAAAAGATGTGTGGCCCTCTTAGATCGAGCGGCCGTTGTCAGTGGGTGAGAAGAAGAATTCCCATGGTGTTTTGTGGCCTCCCAGGGGATGACGGTAGCTGTCTGGGAGAGGGAGCTCCTGCTTCAGCGGAGCAGAGAGCATCTCAGGGGCATTCCGGCTTGGATGTGGGTCGGGCGTAATGCTTGGTCTACGGTGCTTAGATGGCAGAGCAGGCCTAGCTGGGCTCTCGATGGGCTTGCTACCTGGGAACAAGGCCTGTGGAATGGCTAAGCTATTGCTGTTCATTGAGGGGACTTGTTTGATATTTTTGCAGATGCCGAGGGAGGAGTCGTGCAGGGCGACGGAGGAGGGCCGAGGATAGCGCTGTAAGCAGGTGAGTTGGTGCGTGGTGTATGTAGAAGGAAGTGGTGACTGATGGCTCTGTGAGTGCGATATGGCATTAATATTTGAGGGTGCATGTGGTGGGCCAAGCGGGATCCGGGCACCGGAGGGGAACTGCACGGGGTGAGCAATGTTAGGTGTGCTGAAGTAGCGATGTGTCTCTTTGGGGCTTTGCAGTTAGAGTCATGAACAACCCCTGTTTGGGTCTTGCAGGTGGTGGTCGAGCTTGAACATGGCAGTTGGATCTGATGGCGTCCAGGTAGGTGAGCTGGTGAGGAAAAGGTGCGAGTCTTAAACGGGGATTGGTGTGGGTAGCTTGTCAGTTCTGCAGCCTCTCAGCAGGTGCCTTTCTGCTTGGATTTTTGCAGGTGCCGCAATCAGCCTTCAGAGGGGAGACGACGCATGGCGACGAGGGGTCCGAGAAGGTGAGGCGATTGCGGTCAAGGCGGCGGTTCCGTACCAAGGTGTTGTGCGGCAAGCGGGTTGAAGCATTTCTGTTTGGTTTTTTAGATGGTGTGCGGCTGCCCTTGGGACTGGATGCGCGTTTGAGGTGAGCTGGGTTGCAGGGAGGAGGGGCGTGGGGCTGGGGAGAACTTCCTTTGGAAGTGCAGTGGTAACATGGTCTCCTGGTATCCCTAGGGGCCACAAGGGAGGACAACAGTGTGAGTTGGGCACGGCCACAGAGCAAGTGAGCAGAGCAGCTGGGCGCATCTGAGGTAGACGGATGCAGCGGCCTAGGTCTTTGTAGAGCGACGGGATGCTGACTGACAGGGCTGTTGTGTGGGGCTTGTGATAGTTTTTGTTTTTCAGATGACGAAGAGGCAGCTGGTGACTGGAGGAGTGACGTGTGCTTGTCCTTCAGAAGGAAGGGAAGAGGGAGACTCTCGGCCCCTTGAAAGCTAAGTTGAGGCAACGGTGCTGGGGAAGGGGTTGGGGGAGCGAGGGGGGCACGGTTGGCTGTGGCAGGAAGGGGTTTTAAAGAGAGCGTAGGGGAGAGGGTTGTCTAGGAAGCGGTCCCCTTTGAGCAGGGGAATGGAGCGGGTTCCTCTGAAATATGACAGGAACGTGTGCCCTGGGCAGGGCGGTTCCAGGCTGTGCATGTTGTTGCGTAGTGCGTCTGTGTGTTTGGTGTTGGGTGTGTTTGACCTTCCTCGGGTCTCGGTTGTTCGTTCTTCCGTAGGATCGAGGCAGGTGCCTCGGCAGCGTTAGTAGGGCCCGGCGAGGCCCTAGTTGTGGGCTCGGCGCCCATCGGGCGCTTCTCTTTTGGCGTCGCAAGCTTCCAGCGTGGATCGTTTTGGCGTCTCGGGTGGTTCTGGCCGGTGGTCTTGTGCCGCGCCGTTCCCGGCTGAATGAGCGGCTCTGCTCGCTAGCTGTCGCTTTTAGGGAGTGGCGCTTCTTCCTTGCATCTTCAGGGGCTGAGGTCTTGAAGGCGGGCTGCTTGTGCATCCATCTTGTCAGTTTTGAGAGGAAGCGCTTGTCCCCGCCCACGAAGGTCTCGTCGTTTTCTGGCGTGGCGCTAGGAGCACGCTAGGGTTCTGCGCGTGCTCTTCCCGGATGGAGGTTTTCTGTCTGTGCGTCGTCGCTCTCGCCGACCAACTTGGCTTGTTTTTTAAGACGTGTTGTTGTTGGCGTTCTGTGTAGGGTTCGCCTGTGGTTGTGGTGTCTTGGCTGGGAGCCGCCCTGCCCGGGGGTGTCGAGTCAGGGCAAGGTGGCACAGGAACGATGAGAGGCTATGGCTTATCTGTCAAAGTGCTTTGCTTCTTTGGGGGAAATGATGTGTGGCCCTCTTAGATCGAGCAGCCGTTGTCAGTGGGTGAGAAGAAGAATTCCCATGGTGTTTTGTGGCTTCCCAGGGGATGACGGTAGCTGTCTGGGAGAGGGAGCTCCTGCTTCAGCGGAGCAGAGAGCATCTCAAGGGCATTCCGGCTTGGATGTGGGTCGGGCGTAATGCTTGGTCTACGGTGTTCAGATGGCAGAGCAGGCCTAGCTGGGCTCTCGATGGGCTTGCTACCTGGGAACAAGGCCTGTGGAATGGCTAAGCTATTGCTGTTCATTGAGGGGACTTGTTTGATATTTTTGCAGATGCCGAGGGAGGAGTCGTGCAGGGCGACGGAGGAGGGCCGAGGATAGCGCTGTAAGCAGGTGAGTTGGTGCGTGGTGTATGTAGAAGGAAATGGTGACTGATGGCTCTGTGAGTGCGATATGGCATTAATATTTGAGGGTGCATGTGGTGGGCCAAGCGGGATCCGGGCACCGGAGGGGAACTGCACGGGGTGAGCAATGTTAGGTGCGCTGAAGTAGCGATGTGTCTCTTTGGGGCTTTGCAGTTAGAGTCATGAACAACCCCTGTTTGGGTCTTGCAGGTGGTGGTCGAGCTTGAACGTGGCAGTTGGATCTGATGGCGTCCAGGTAGGTGAGCTGGTGAGGAAAAGGTGCGAGTCTTAGACGGGGATTGGTGTGGGTAGCTTGTCAGTTCTGCAGCCTCTCAGCAGGTGCCTTTCTGCTTGGATTTTTGCAGGTGCCGCAATCAGCCTTCAGAGGGGAGACGACGCATGGCGACGAGGTGTCTGAGAAGGTGAGGCGATTGCGGTCAGGGCGGCGGTTCCGTACCAAGGTGTTGTGCGGCAAGCGGGTTGAAGCATTTCTGTTTGGTTTTTTAGATGGTGTGCGGCTGCCCTTGGGACTGGATGCGCGTTTGAGGTGAGCTGGGTTGCAGGGAGGAGGGGCGTGGGGCTGGGGAGAACTTCCTTTGGAAGGGCAGTGGTAACATGGTCTCCTGGTATCCCTAGGGGCCACAAGGGAGGACAACAGTGTGAGTTGGGCACGGCCACAGAGCAAGTGAGCAGAGCAGCTGGGCGCATCTGAGGTAGACGGATGCAGCGGCCTAGGTCTTTGTAGAGCGACGGGATGCTGACTGACAGGGCTGTTGTGTGGGGCTTGTGATAGTTTTTGTTTTTCAGATGACGAAGAGGCAGCTGGTGACTGGAGGAGTGACGTGTGCTTGTCCTTCAGAAGGAAGGGAAGAGGGAGACTCTCGGCCCCTTGAAAGCTAAGTTGAGGCAACGGTGCTGGGGAAGGGGTTGGGGGAGCGAGGGGGGCACGGTTGGCTGTGGCAGGAAGGGGTTTTAAAGAGAGCGTAGGGGAGAGGGTTGTCTAGGAAGCGGTCCCCTTTGAGCAGGGGAATGGAGCGGGTTCCTCTGAAATATGACAGGAACGTGTGCCCTGGGCAGGGCGGTTCCAGGCTGTGCATGTTGTTGCGTAGTGCGTCTGTGTGTTTGGTGTTGGGTGTGTTTGACCTTCCTCGGGTCTCGGTTGTTCGTTCTTCCGTAGGATCGAGGCAGGTGCCTCGGCAGCGTTAGTAGGGCCCGGCGAGGCCCTAGTTGTGGGCTCGGCGCCCATCGGGCGCTTCTCTTTTGGCGTCGCAAGCTTCCAGCGTGGATCGTTTTGGCGTCTCGGGTGGTTCTGGCCGGCGGTCTTGTGCCGTGCCGTTCCCGTCCGCGTGAGTGGCTCTGCTCGCTAGCTGTCGCTTTTAGGGAGTGGCGCTTCTTCCTTGCATCTTCAGGGGCTGAGGTCTTGAAGGCGGGCTGCTTGTGCATCCATCTTGTCAGTTTTGAGAGGAAGCGCTTGTCCCCGCCCACGAAGGTCTCGTCGTTTTCTGGCGTGGCGCTAGGAGCACGCTAGGGTTCTGCGCGTGCTCTTCCCGGATGGAGGTTTTCTGTCTGTGCGTCGTCGCTCTCGCCGACCAGCTTGGCTTGTTTTTTGAGGCGTGTTGTTGTTGGCGTTCTGTGTAGGGTTCGCCTGTGGTTTTGGTGTCTTGGCTTGGAGCCGCCCTGCCCGGGGGTGTCGAGTCAGGGCAAGGTGATACAGGAGCGTTTGAGGTGAACTGGGTTGCAGAGAAGGGGGTGGTGTAGCTGGTGATTTTTTTAGGAATTGCAGTGGCAACTCTGTGCTTTTATCTCCAGGGGGCCGCAAAGGATGGTGACCATCCAAGTCCAGCACGGGTAAGGAGCAAGTGAGAGGAGAAGCCAGGTGCATGTGAGGTGGGGGATGTTGCGCGGTAGGTCCTTGTGGAGCGATGTGATTGTGACATCGCTATTGAGTGTGAATTGTTGTGGTCTTTTTTTTTAGGTGAAGGAATATGTGTTCCTCCCTCTGGTAACCATCATCTTTGGGTGACTGCACGCTACTAAATTTCCTCCGACACTTGTACGGTTGAGTTCACGTACTGTTGTATTGGTGTATGTATATGTCTGCACAGATTCCTCCAGCTCTTGTTTGTTGGAACATATCTATGTAGTTTCCATTGTGCAGTTCTTTATTGTTGTGTATCTGTATAGCTGTCCTGTGTGACTCGTGTGGCTGAGTGTGTGTACCTAGGCACTTACCTCCGCTGTCTTGTACGGTTGCACATATGTAGTGCTTGTTGTACCCTCTTTGCCTGTTGTAGGTGAGTGAATGTCCATAGTTAATCTACCACTGCGGCGTGGCGGAAGTATCCGCCCGTGTACATCATTGCTGCGTGTGATCGATTAGAGCTGGTGTGGTATCGTTGGATGTACATTCACACATCCTTGCGTAGTGAGGTTGAGTGAATGCGGAAGTCAATATTGGCTGCCTGTGTTCTATGGGTGAATGTAGTTTGAAATGAACCAGGGCCATGGGTAGTTACATATATTTTGTAGAAACTGTCTTTGATAGGGTTGTGCAGTGTGGGGTGTTCACGGTGTTTTGAGGGTTGGGTTTGGTGGTGGTAACTAACAGCAAACTTGTTACTCCTGTGGAAAAACAAAAATCACAATAAAAAAACCCCAGCTGGGGGATTTTTTTTTTTCTCCCCCGGCTGGGGTTTTTTTTCCCCGGTCCCGGCCACTCTGCGAGGCGACGTTCATCGCCAATGTTTGGGCGGAGGTCAGGCTCTGGGACGGGGTTTTGGCAGGCAGGGCAATTTTTTGAGGCGCCTGGGAGCAGAGTTCCCAGGGAGTGCCGGAGGAGCAGGGCGACAGGCGGCGGAACGGCTCGGTGGAGAGGAAGGGGCGATGGACCCGGTGGGCGGATGAGCGGTCTGTTTGCAACCTTTGTGAGGTTGCCGGGTTGAATGCGTGCTTCGGTAGGGTTGTGAGGCTTGGTGATATGGGTTTTTTGCAGGCAGGGCCCTTTCTTGAGGCCCTGGGTTGTGTGGGTGAATGTAGGTATGGGACTACATGCGTCCCTGGTATGTGGCAGTCCTTTGCATCTACCTCCTTTGATAGGGTTGTGCGGCGTGGGGTGTTCACGGTGTTTTGAGGGTTGGGTTTGGTGGTGGTAGCTAACAGCAAACTTTTTCCACAGGAGTAAAAATAAAATTAGAATAAAAAAACCCCAGCTGGGGGATTTTTTTTTTTCTCCCCCGGCTGGGGTTTTTTTTCCCCGGTCCCGGCCACTCTGCGAGGCGACGTTCATCGCCAATGTTTGGGCGGAGGTCAGGCTCTGGGACGGGGTTTTGGCAGGCAGGGCAATTTTTTGAGGCGCCTGGGAGCGGAGTTCCCAGGGAGTGCCGGAGGAGCAGGGCGACAGGCGGCGGAACGGCTCGGTGGAGAGGAAGGGGCGATGGACCCGGTGGGCGGATGAGCGGTCTGTTTGAAACCTTTGTGAGGTTGCCGGGTTGAATGCGTGCTTCGGTAGGGTTGTTGAGGCTTGGTGATATGGGTTTTTTGCAGGCAGGGCCCTTTCTTGAGGCCCTGGGTTGTGTGGGTGAATGTAGGTATGGGACTACATGCGTCCCTGGTATGTGGCAGTCCTTTGCATCTACCTCCTTTGATAGGGTTGTGCGGCGTGGGGTGTTCACGGTGTTTTGAGGGTTGGGTTTGGTGGTGGTAGCTAACAGCAAACTTTTTCCACAGGAGTAAAAATAAAATTAGAATAAAAAAACCCCAGCTGGGGGATTTTTTTTTTCCTCCCCCGGCTGGGGTTTTTTTTCCCCGGTCCCGGCCACTCTGCGAGGCGACGTTCATCGCCAATGTTTAGGCGGAGGTCAGGCTCTGGGACGGGGTTTTGGCAGGCAGGGCAATTTTTTGAGGCACCTGGGAGCGGAGTTCCCAGGGAGTGCCGGAGGAGCAGGGCGACAGGCGGCGGAACGGCTCGGTGGAGAGGAAGGGGCGATGGACCCGGTGGGCGGATGAGCGGTCTGTTTGCAACCTTTGTGAGGTTGCCGGGTTGAATGCGTGTGTCAGTAGAGGTCTGATGTTTGGTGGTGTGGGGTGTTGTTGGAGATGTTCTTGTGGGGCTGAGATGCAGTCTTTGAAGAGGCTTAGAGATGGGGGATTTCTGAATCTGGGTTTTGTCTTCCATGGCCGGTGCTGGTTTCCTGAAGCGTTTATAGGCATTCTACAGCCAGTGTGTCAGGCAATGCGTAATAGGCACGTTTGGGTAGCTGTCCCGCTAGGCATAGGGTTTTGTGTGCTGTCTGGGTATATGGCATTGAAGGGTTGATGTTGGGATGTACCATACGATAGGTCTGGCTCGGTGTTGATGAAATTGCATACGGTGGGTTTTGGGTATGGGGAGTTGGAGTAGGTGTCCATCGTTTAGGTGGGGCAGCTTGAGAATGATGTGGGTTTATGGTAATTGTGTATGCCTAGGGTGTAGGGAAGTACCTTTTGTGCGGTTAGCGTATGTTATAAGGATGCCGGTTTGTCTGTCATAGGGGCATTGAAGTCTAAGGTCCGCAGAGATGCGAGGAGGCATGTCGTCATCACAGAGGCAGTGTGGTTTGGGAGAGGAAAAGCTATATTAACAGAGCAGTAAGTGGACTACATAATGAGAGCGAGCTTTGTGCCTAAGGTAACAGGGTCTGAGGCTCGGGTGGTAAGCGCTTGCTAGGAGCCTAAAGGAGTTACAGTTGTAGTACAATTAGAGGACTATTGAGTAAGAGTTGACCCAATTAGTAGGGATGGGAAGTGTCGGACCTAGGGAGGTAATGTTATCCTTGCAGGAGAAGTGAATTATGGCAATGAGAGGAGACAGGTACCGCTCGGTAGATGAATGAACAGCGGAAATGGATTTATCCAGGGGGAAAAAGGGGTTTAAGCGTAGGAGATGTTGTCTAGTACAGTGATTGTATTAGTAACAGCAAATAACTGCACGGGCCTAAGCGCTACCACTCGGCCTCAGTGCAAGGATGAGATCGAAGCGTGGATGTGGAGATGTGTACAAGCACGTAGAGGTGTTGCCGGGGAGCTAGGTAAGGAATGACTCGATGCATCAAGGGTAATGATGAAGCTGGTATCGGAGGGAGAGGAGCGAGGCAGGCCGAGTAAACGTAGTTGTGTGAGGAGGAAAAGAAATGTTGCCGCAGTAGGTATTGTAAGTATCGTAAGTTGTGGAAACACATGTTGTTTACATGCAGTGAGGGGGGGTTAGGTGGGGGGAGGCGGGGCACTTTGAGGTTTTCCCATGCTAACGATATGGTAACAATGTGGTGTAGTAACAGAAATGAAGGCTGTTAGGAGTTGTGCTTATCATGCCTCTGTTCCATTGCAGGTGGAGAGGTCCTAGAGGAATGCGACAGGTGGAAAAGCACGCTTTATGTCCAGTGTTTCCCAAAACTGGAGGCATAATAAAAGAGCATTACTCATACAATAATAAAGTAAATGAAAACACGTGTCTCACTGTTTTATTCAGGCTTCCTGT